>NW_027481975.1:302500-475862 GCF_051107435.1 Chaetodon auriga
GAATTGATGTTTCTAAAGTGGAAATGTCATTCTCTGACAGTTTGACAAATAAATACAAATGAATCTAAAATACTCATATTCCGGCATTTTCAAGTCAGAATAACGCTATTTGAGCGAGAAAAGCACAAAATGAACATATACTGCACTTTTCACACTAACTCAACACGAATTCAAAATAAACCATGCTGTCCTTCAAAAACATGCAAGACTTGATGTTTCTACAGTGGAATTGTCATTCTCACACAGTTTGATACATAAAAACACATGAATCTGAAATAAGCACATACTGTCATTTTCCGCTCAAAATAACGCTATTTGAGCGAGAAAAGCACAAAATGAACATATACTGCACTTTTCACACTAACTCAACACGAATTCAAAAGAAACCATGCTGGCCTTCAAAAACATGCAAGAATTGATGTTTCTAAAGTGGAAATGTCATTCTATGACAGTTTGACAAATAAATACAAATGAATCTAAAATACTCATATTCCGTCATTTTCAGGTCAAAATAACGCTATTTGAGCGAGAAAAGCACAAAATGAACATATACTGCACTTTTCACACTAACTCAACACGAATTCAAAAGAAACCATGCTGTCCTTCAAAAACATGCAAGAATTGATGTTTCTAAAGTGGAAATGTGATTCTCTGACAGTTTGACAAATAAATACAAATGAATCTAAAATACTCATATTCCGTCATTTTCAAGTCAGAATAACGCTATTTGAGCGAGAAAAGCACAAAATGAACATATACTGCACTTTTCACACTAACTCAACACGAATTCAAAAGAAACCATGCTGGCCTTCAAAAACATGCAAGAATTGATGTTTCTAAAGTGGAAATGTCATTCTATGACAGTTTGACAAATAAATACAAATGAATCTAAAATACTCATATTCCGTCATTTTCAGGTCAAAATAACGCTATTTGAGCGAGAAAAGCACAAAATGAACATATACTGCACTTTTCACACTAACTCAACACGAATTCAAAAGAAACCATGCTGTCCTTCAAAAACATGCAAGAATTGATGTTTCTAAAGTGGAAATGTGATTCTCTGACAGTTTGACAAATAAATACAAATGAATCTAAAATACTCATATTCCGTCATTTTCAAGTCAGAATAACGCTATTTGAGCGAGAAAAGCACAAAATGAACATATACTGCACTTTTCACACTAACTCAACACGAATTCAAAAGAAACCATGCTGGCCTTCAAAAACATGCAAGAATTGATGTTTCTAAAGTGGAAATGTCATTCTATGACAGTTTGACAAATAAATACAAATGAATCTAAAATACTCATATTCCGTCATTTTCAGGTCAAAATAACGCTATTTGAGCGAGAAAAGCACAAAATGAACATATACTGCACTTTTCACACTAACTCAACACGAATTCAAAAGAAAACATGCTGGCCTTCAAAAACATGCAAGAATTGATGTTTCTAAAGTGGAAATGTCATTCTCTGACAGTTTGACAAATAAATACAAATGAATCTAAAATACTCATATTCCGTCATTTTCAAGTCAGAATAACGCTATTTGAGCGAGAAAAGCACAAAATGAACATATACTGCACTTTTCACACTAACTCAACACGAATTCAAAAGAAACCATGCTGGCCTTCAAAAACATGCAAGAATTGATGTTTCTAAAGTGGAAATGTCATTCTATGACAGTTTGACAAATAAATACAAATGAATCTAAAATACTCATATTCCGTCATTTTCAGGTCAAAATAACGCTATTTGAGCGAGAAAAGCACAAAATGAACATATACTGCACTTTTCACACTAACTCAACACGAATTCAAAAGAAAACATGCTGGCCTTCAAAAACATGCAAGAATTGATGTTTCTAAAGTGGAAATGTGATTCTCTGACAGTTTGACAAATAAATACAAATGAATCTAAAATACTCATATTCCGTCATTTTCAAGTCAGAATAACGCTATTTGAGCGAGAAAAGCACAAAATGAACATATACTGCACTTTTCACACTAACTCAACACGAATTCAAAAGAAACCATGCTGGCCTTCAAAAACATGCAAGAATTGATGTTTCTAAAGTGGAAATGTCATTCTATGACAGTTTGACAAATAAATACAAATGAATCTAAAATACTCATATTCCGTCATTTTCAGGTCAAAATAACGCTATTTGAGCGAGAAAAGCACAAAATGAACATATACTGCACTTTTCACACTAACTCAACACGAATTCAAAAGAAAACATGCTGGCCTTCAAAAACATGCAAGAATTGATGTTTCTAAAGTGGAAATGTCATTCTCTGACAGTTTGACAAATAAATACAAATGAATCTAAAATACTCATATTCCGTCATTTTCAAGTCAGAATAACGCTATTTGAGCGAGAAAAGCACAAAATGAACATATACTGCACTTTTCACACTAACTCAACACGAATTCAAAATAAACCATGCTGGCCTTCAAAAACATGCAAGAATTGATGTTTCTAAAGTGGAAATGTCATTCTCTGACAGTTTGACAAATAAATACAAATGAATCTAAAATACTCATATTCCGTCATTTTCAAGTCAGAATAACGCTATTTGAGCGAGAAAAGCACAAAATGAACATATACTGCACTTTTCACACTAACTCAACACGAATTCAAAATAAACCATGCTGGCCTTCAAAAACATGCAA
Organism: Chaetodon auriga; assembly: GCF_051107435.1. Taxonomy (NCBI): domain Eukaryota; kingdom Metazoa; phylum Chordata; class Actinopteri; order Chaetodontiformes; family Chaetodontidae; genus Chaetodon; species Chaetodon auriga. The sequence goes on from NW_027481975.1 coordinate 305,179, forward strand.
GAATTGATGTTTCTAAAGTGGAAATGTCATTCTATGACAGTTTGACAAATAAATACAAATGAATCTAAAATACTCATATTCCGTCATTTTCAGGTCAAAATAACGCTATTTGAGCGAGAAAAGCACAAAATGAACATATACTGCACTTTTCACACTAACTCAACACGAATTCAAAAGAAACCATGCTGTCCTTCAAAAACATGCAAGACTTGATGTTTCTACAGTGGAATTGTCATTCTCACACAGTTTGATACATAAAAACACATGAATCTGAAATAAGCACATACTGTCATTTTCCGCTCAAAATAACGCTATTTGAGCGAGAAAAGCACAAAATGAACATATACTGCACTTTTCACACTAACTCAACACGAATTCAAAAGAAACCATGCTGGCCTTCAAAAACATGCAAGAATTGATGTTTCTGAAGTGGAAATGTCATTCTCTGACAGTTTGACAAATAAATACAAATGAATCTAAAATACTCATATTCCGTCATTTTCAAGTCAGAATAACGCTATTTGAGCGAGAAAAGCACAAAATGAACATATACTGCACTTTTAACACTAACTCAACAGGAATTCAAAATAAACCATGCTGTCCTTCAAAAACATGCAAGACTTGATGTTTCTACAGTGGAATTGTCATTCTCACACAGTTTGATACATAAAAACACATGAATCTGAAATAAGCACATACTGTCATTTTCCGCTCAAAATAACGCTATTTGAGCGAGAAAAGCACAAAATGAACATATACTGCACTTTTCACACTAACTCAACACGAATTCAAAAGAAACCATGCTGTCCTTCAAAAACATGCAAGAATTGATGTTTCTAAAGTGGAAATGTGATTCTCTGACAGTTTGACAAATAAATACAAATGAATCTAAAATACTCATATTCCGTCATTTTCAAGTCAGAATAACGCTATTTGAGCGAGAAAAGCACAAAATGAACATATACTGCACTTTTCACACTAACTCAACACGAATTCAAAAGAAACCATGCTGGCCTTCAAAAACATGCAAGAATTGATGTTTCTAAAGTGGAAATGTCATTCTATGACAGTTTGACAAATAAATACAAATGAATCTAAAATACTCATATTCCGTCATTTTCAGGTCAAAATAACGCTATTTGAGCGAGAAAAGCACAAAATGAACATATACTGCACTTTTCACACTAACTCAACACGAATTCAAAAGAAACCATGCTGTCCTTCAAAAACATGCAAGAATTGATGTTTCTAAAGTGGAAATGTGATTCTCTGACAGTTTGACAAATAAATACAAATGAATCTAAAATACTCATATTCCGTCATTTTCAAGTCAGAATAACGCTATTTGAGCGAGAAAAGCACAAAATGAACATATACTGCACTTTTCACACTAACTCAACACGAATTCAAAAGAAACCATGCTGGCCTTCAAAAACATGCAAGAATTGATGTTTCTAAAGTGGAAATGTCATTCTATGACAGTTTGACAAATAAATACAAATGAATCTAAAATACTCATATTCCGTCATTTTCAGGTCAAAATAACGCTATTTGAGCGAGAAAAGCACAAAATGAACATATACTGCACTTTTCACACTAACTCAACACGAATTCAAAAGAAAACATGCTGGCCTTCAAAAACATGCAAGAATTGATGTTTCTAAAGTGGAAATGTCATTCTCTGACAGTTTGACAAATAAATACAAATGAATCTAAAATACTCATATTCCGTCATTTTCAAGTCAGAATAACGCTATTTGAGCGAGAAAAGCACAAAATGAACATATACTGCACTTTTCACACTAACTCAACACGAATTCAAAATAAACCATGCTGGCCTTCAAAAACATGCAAGAATTGATGTTTCTAAAGTGGAAATGTCATTCTCTGACAGTTTGACAAATAAATACAAATGAATCTAAAATACTCATATTCCGTCATTTTCAAGTCAGAATAACGCTATTTGAGCGAGAAAAGCACAAAATGAACATATACTGCACTTTTCACACTAACTCAACACGAATTCAAAATAAACCATGCTGGCCTTCAAAAACATGCAAGAATTGATGTTTCTAAAGTGGAAATGTCATTCTATGACAGTTTGACAAATAAATACAAATGAATCTAAAATACTCATATTCCGTCATTTTCAGGTCAAAATAACGCTATTTGAGCGAGAAAAGCACAAAATGAACATATACTGCACTTTTCACACTAACTCAACACGAATTCAAAAGAAACCATGCTGTCCTTCAAAAACATGCAAGACTTGATGTTTCTACAGTGGAATTGTCATTCTCACACAGTTTGATACATAAAAACACATGAATCTGAAATAAGCACATACTGTCATTTTCCGCTCAAAATAACGCTATTTGAGCGAGAAAAGCACAAAATGAACATATACTGCACTTTTCACACTAACTCAACACGAATTCAAAAGAAAACATGCTGGCCTTCAAAAACATGCAAGAATTGATGTTTCTAAAGTGGAAATGTCATTCTCTGACAGTTTGACAAATAAATACAAATGAATCTAAAATACTCATATTCCGTCATTTTCAAGTCAGAATAACGCTATTTGAGCGAGAAAAGCACAAAATGAACATATACTGCACTTTTCACACTAACTCAACACGAATTCAAAATAAACCATGCTGGCCTTCAAAAACATGCAAGAATTGATGTTTCTAAAGTGGAAATGTCATTCTCTGACAGTTTGACAAATAAATACAAATGAATCTAAAATACTCATATTCCGTCATTTTCAAGTCAGAATAACGCTATTTGAGCGAGAAAAGCACAAAATGAACATATACTGCACTTTTCACACTAACTCAACACGAATTCAAAATAAACCATGCTGGCCTTCAAAAACATGCAAGAATTGATGTTTCTAAAGTGGAAATGTCATTCTATGACAGTTTGACAAATAAATACAAATGAATCTAAAATACTCATATTCCGTCATTTTCAGGTCAAAATAACGCTATTTGAGCGAGAAAAGCACAAAATGAACATATACTGCACTTTTCACACTAACTCAACACGAATTCAAAAGAAACCATGCTGTCCTTCAAAAACATGCAAGACTTGATGTTTCTACAGTGGAATTGTCATTCTCACACAGTTTGATACATAAAAACACATGAATCTGAAATAAGCACATACTGTCATTTTCCGCTCAAAATAACGCTATTTGAGCGAGAAAAGCACAAAATGAACATATACTGCACTTTTCACACTAACTCAACACGAATTCAAAAGAAACCATGCTGGCCTTCAAAAACATGCAAGAATTGATGTTTCTAAAGTGGAAATGTCATTCTCTGACAGTTTGACAAATAAATACAAATGAATCTAAAATACTCATATTCCGTCATTTTCAAGTCAGAATAACGCTATTTGAGCGAGAAAAGCACAAAATGAACATATACTGCACTTTTCACACTAACTCAACAGGAATTCAAAATAAACCATGCTGTCCTTCAAAAACATGCAAGACTTGATGTTTCTACAGTGGAATTGTCATTCTCACACAGTTTGATACATAAAAACACATGAATCTGAAATAAGCACATACTGTCATTTTCCGCTCAAAATAACGCTATTTGAGCGAGAAAAGCACAAAATGAACATATACTGCACTTTTCACACTAACTCAACACGAATTCAAAAGAAACCATGCTGGCCTTCAAAAACATGCAAGAATTGATGTTTCTAAAGTGGAAATGTCATTCTATGACAGTTTGACAAATAAATACAAATGAATCTAAAATACTCATATTCCGTCATTTTCAAGTCAGAATAACGCTATTTGAGCGAGAAAAGCACAAAATGAACATATACTGCACTTTTCACACTAACTCAACAGGAATTCAAAAGAAACCATGCTGTCCTTCAAAAACATGCAAGACTTGATGTTTCTACAGTGGAATTGTCATTCTCACACAGTTTGATACATAAAAACACATGAATCTGAAATAAGCACATACTGTCATTTTCCGCTCAAAATAACGCTATTTGAGCGAGAAAAGCACAAAATGAACATATACTGCACTTTTCACACTAACTCAACACGAATTCAAAAGAAACCATGCTGGCCTTCAAAAACATGCAAGAATTGATGTTTCTAAAGTGGAAATGTCATTCTCTGACAGTTTGGCAAATAAATACAAATGAATCTAAAATACTCATATTCCGTCATTTTCAAGTCAGAAAAACGCTATTTGAGCGAGAAAAGCACAAAATGAACATATACTGCACTTTTCACACTAACTCAACAGGAATTCAAAATAAACCATGCTGTCCTTCAAAAACATGCAAGACTTGATGTTTCTACAGTGGAATTGTCATTCTCACACAGTTTGATACATAAAAACACATGAATCTGAAATAAGCACATACTGTCATTTTCCGCTCAAAATAACGCTATTTCAGCGAGAAAAGCACAAAATGAACATATACTGCACTTTTCACACTAACTCAACACGAATTCAAAAGAAACCATGCTGGCCTTCAAAAACATGCAAGACTTGATGTTTCTACAATGGAATTGTCATTCTCACACAGTTTGATACATAAAAACACATGAATCTGAAATAAGCACATACTGTCATTTTCTGCTCAAAATAACGCTATTTGAGCGAGAAAAGCACAAAATGAACATATACTGCACTTTTCACACTAACTCAACACGAATTCAAAAGAAACCATGCTGGCCTTCAAAAACATGCAAGAATTGATGTTTCTAAAGTGGAAATGTCATTCTATGACAGTTTGACAAATAAATACAAATGAATCTAAAATACTCATATTCCGTCATTTTCAAGTCAGAATAACGCTATTTGAGCGAGAAAAGCACAAAATGAACATATACTGCACTTTTCACACTAACTCAACACGAATTCAAAAGAAACCATGCTGGCCTTCAAAAACATGCAAGAATTGATGTTTCTAAAGTGGAAATGTCATTCTATGACAGTTTGACAAATAAATACAAATGAATCTAAAATACTCATATTCCGTCATTTTCAAGTCAGAATAACGCTATTTGAGCGAGAAAAGCACAAAATGAACATATACTGCACTTTTCACACTAACTCAACACGAATTCAAAAGAAACCATGCTGTCCTTCAAAAACATGCAAGAATTGATGTTTCTAAAGTGGAAATGTCATTCTCTGACAGTTTGACAAATAAATACAAATGAATCTAAAATACTCATATTCCGTCATTTTCAAGTCAGAATAACGCTATTTGAGCGAGAAAAGCACAAAATGAACATATACTGCACTTTTCACACTAACTCAACACGAATTCAAAATAAACCATGCTGTCCTTCAAAAACATGCAAGACTTGATGTTTCTACAGTGGAATTGTCATTCTCACACAGTTTGATACATAAAAACACATGAATCTGAAATAAGCACATACTGTCATTTTCCGCTCAAAATAACGCTATTTGAGCGAGAAAAGCACAAAATGAACATATACTGCACTTTTCACACTAACTCAACACGAATTCAAAAGAAACCATGCTGGCCTTCAAAAACATGCAAGAATTGATGTTTCTAAAGTGGAAATGTCATTCTATGACAGTTTGACAAATAAATACAAATGAATCTAAAATACTCATATTCCGTCATTTTCAAGTCAGAATAACGCTATTTGAGCGAGAAAAGCACAAAATGAACATATACTGCACTTTTCACACTAACTCAACACGAATTCAAAAGAAACCATGCTGTCCTTCAAAAACATGCAAGACTTGATGTTTCTACAGTGGAATTGTCATTCTCACACAGTTTGATACATAAAAACACATGAATCTGAAATAAGCACATACTGTCATTTTCCGCTCAAAATAACGCTATTTGAGCGAGAAAAGCACAAAATGAACATATACTGCACTTTTCACACTAACTCAACACGAATTCAAAAGAAACCATGCTGTCCTTCAAAAACATGCAAGAATTGATGTTTCTAAAGTGGAAATGTCATTCTATGACAGTTTGACAAATAAATACAAATGAATCTAAAATACTCATATTCCGTCATTTTCAAGTCAGAATAACGCTATTTGAGCGAGAAAAGCACAAAATGAACATATACTGCACTTTTCACACTAACTCAACACGAATTCAAAAGAAACCATGCTGTCCTTCAAAAACATGCAAGACTTGATGTTTCTACAGTGGAATTGTCATTCTCACACAGTTTGATACATAAAAACACATGAATCTGAAATAAGCACATACTGTCATTTTCCGCTCAAAATAACGCTATTTGAGCGAGAAAAGCACAAAATGAACATATACTGCACTTTTCACACTAACTCAACACGAATTCAAAAGAAACCATGCTGGCCTTCAAAAACATGCAAGAATTGATGTTTCTAAAGTGGAAATGTCATTCTATGACAGTTTGACAAATAAATACAAATGAATCTAAAATACTCATATTCCGTCATTTTCAAGTCAGAATAACGCTATTTGAGCGAGAAAAGCACAAAATGAACATATACTGCACTTTTCACACTAACTCAACACGAATTCAAAAGAAACCATGCTGTCCTTCAAAAACATGCAAGACTTGATGTTTCTACAGTGGAATTGTCATTCTCACACAGTTTGATACATAAAAACACATGAATCTGAAATAAGCACATACTGTCATTTTCCGCTCAAAATAACGCTATTTGAGCGAGAAAAGCACAAAATGAACATATACTGCACTTTTCACACTAACTCAACACGAATTCAAAAGAAACCATGCTGGCCTTCAAAAACATGCAAGAATTGATGTTTCTAAAGTGGAAATGTCATTCTCTGACAGTTTGACAAATAAATACAAATGAATCTAAAATACTCATATTCCGTCATTTTCAAGTCAGAATAACGCTATTTGAGCGAGAAAAGCACAAAATGAACATATACTGCACTTTTCACACTAACTCAACAGGAATTCAAAATAAACCATGCTGTCCTTCAAAAACATGCAAGACTTGATGTTTCTACAGTGGAATTGTCATTCTCACACAGTTTGATACATAAAAACACATGAATCTGAAATAAGCACATACTGTCATTTTCCGCTCAAAATAACGCTATTTGAGCGAGAAAAGCACAAAATGAACATATACTGCACTTTTCACACTAACTCAACACGAATTCAAAAGAAAACATGCTGGCCTTCAAAAACATGCAAGAATTGATGTTTCTAAAGTGGAAATGTCATTCTCTGACAGTTTGACAAATAAATACAAATGAATCTAAAATACTCATATTCCGTCATTTTCAAGTCAGAATAACGCTATTTGAGCGAGAAAAGCACAAAATGAACATATACTGCACTTTTCACACTAACTCAACAGGAATTCAAAATAAACCATGCTGTCCTTCAAAAACATGCAAGACTTGATGTTTCTACAGTGGAATTGTCATTCTCACACAGTTTGATACATAAAAACACATGAATCTGAAATAAGCACATACTGTCATTTTCCGCTCAAAATAACGCTATTTGAGCGAGAAAAGCACAAAATGAACATATACTGCACTTTTCACACTAACTCAACACGAATTCAAAAGAAACCATGCTGGCCTTCAAAAACATGCAAGAATTGATGTTTCTAAAGTGGAAATGTCATTCTATGACAGTTTGACAAATAAATACAAATGAATCTAAAATACTCATATTCCGTCATTTTCAAGTCAGAATAACGCTATTTGAGCGAGAAAAGCACAAAATGAACATATACTGCACTTTTCACACTAACTCAACACGAATTCAAAATAAACCATGCTGTCCTTCAAAAACATGCAAGACTTGATGTTTCTACAGTGGAATTGTCATTCTCACACAGTTTGATACATAAAAACACATGAATCTGAAATAAGCACATACTGTCATTTTCCGCTCAAAATAACGCTATTTGAGCGAGAAAAGCACAAAATGAACATATACTGCACTTTTCACACTAACTCAACACGAATTCAAAAGAAACCATGCTGGCCTTCAAAAACATGCAAGAATTGATGTTTCTAAAGTGGAAATGTCATTCTATGACAGTTTGACAAATAAATACAAATGAATCTAAAATACTCATATTCCGTCATTTTCAGGTCAAAATAACGCTATTTGAGCGAGAAAAGCACAAAATGAACATATACTGCACTTTTCACACTAACTCAACACGAATTCAAAAGAAACCATGCTGTCCTTCAAAAACATGCAAGAATTGATGTTTCTAAAGTGGAAATGTCATTCTCTGACAGTTTGACAAATAAATACAAATGAATCTAAAATACTCATATTCCGTCATTTTCAAGTCAGAATAACGCTATTTGAGCGAGAAAAGCACAAAATGAACATATACTGCACTTTTCACACTAACTCAACACGAATTCAAAAGAAACCATGCTGTCCTTCAAAAACATGCAAGACTTGATGTTTCTACAGTGGAATTGTCATTCTCACACAGTTTGATACATAAAAACACATGAATCTGAAATAAGCACATACTGTCATTTTCCGCTCAAAATAACGCTATTTGAGCGAGAAAAGCACAAAATGAACATATACTGCACTTTTCACACTAACTCAACACGAATTCAAAAGAAACCATGCTGGCCTTCAAAAACATGCAAGAATTGATGTTTCTAAAGTGGAAATGTCATTCTATGACAGTTTGACAAATAAATACAAATGAATCTAAAATACTCATATTCCGTCATTTTCAGGTCAAAATAACGCTATTTGAGCGAGAAAAGCACAAAATGAACATATACTGCACTTTTCACACTAACTCAACACGAATTCAAAAGAAAACATGCTGGCCTTCAAAAACATGCAAGAATTGATGTTTCTAAAGTGGAAATGTCATTCTCTGACAGTTTGACAAATAAATACAAATGAATCTAAAATACTCATATTCCGTCATTTTCAAGTCAGAATAACGCTATTTGAGCGAGAAAAGCACAAAATGAACATATACTGCACTTTTCACACTAACTCAACACGAATTCAAAATAAACCATGCTGGCCTTCAAAAACATGCAAGAATTGATGTTTCTAAAGTGGAAATGTCATTCTCTGACAGTTTGACAAATAAATACAAATGAATCTAAAATACTCATATTCCGTCATTTTCAAGTCAGAATAACGCTATTTGAGCGAGAAAAGCACAAAATGAACATATACTGCACTTTTCACACTAACTCAACACGAATTCAAAATAAACCATGCTGGCCTTCAAAAACATGCAAGAATTGATGTTTCTAAAGTGGAAATGTCATTCTATGACAGTTTGACAAATAAATACAAATGAATCTAAAATACTCATATTCCGTCATTTTCAGGTCAAAATAACGCTATTTGAGCGAGAAAAGCACAAAATGAACATATACTGCACTTTTCACACTAACTCAACACGAATTCAAAAGAAACCATGCTGTCCTTCAAAAACATGCAAGACTTGATGTTTCTACAGTGGAATTGTCATTCTCACACAGTTTGATACATAAAAACACATGAATCTGAAATAAGCACATACTGTCATTTTCCGCTCAAAATAACGCTATTTGAGCGAGAAAAGCACAAAATGAACATATACTGCACTTTTCACACTAACTCAACACGAATTCAAAAGAAAACATGCTGGCCTTCAAAAACATGCAAGAATTGATGTTTCTAAAGTGGAAATGTCATTCTCTGACAGTTTGACAAATAAATACAAATGAATCTAAAATACTCATATTCCGTCATTTTCAAGTCAGAATAACGCTATTTGAGCGAGAAAAGCACAAAATGAACATATACTGCACTTTTCACACTAACTCAACACGAATTCAAAATAAACCATGCTGGCCTTCAAAAACATGCAAGAATTGATGTTTCTAAAGTGGAAATGTCATTCTCTGACAGTTTGACAAATAAATACAAATGAATCTAAAATACTCATATTCCGTCATTTTCAAGTCAGAATAACGCTATTTGAGCGAGAAAAGCACAAAATGAACATATACTGCACTTTTCACACTAACTCAACACGAATTCAAAATAAACCATGCTGGCCTTCAAAAACATGCAAGAATTGATGTTTCTAAAGTGGAAATGTCATTCTATGACAGTTTGACAAATAAATACAAATGAATCTAAAATACTCATATTCCGTCATTTTCAAGTCAGAATAACGCTATTTGAGCGAGAAAAGCACAAAATGAACATATACTGCACTTTTCACACTAACTCAACACGAATTCAAAATAAACCATGCTGTCCTTCAAAAACATGCAAGACTTGATGTTTCTACAGTGGAATTGTCATTCTCACACAGTTTGATACATAAAAACACATGAATCTGAAATAAGCACATACTGTCATTTTCCGCTCAAAATAACGCTATTTGAGCGAGAAAAGCACAAAATGAACATATACTGCACTTTTCACACTAACTCAACACGAATTCAAAAGAAACCATGCTGGCCTTCAAAAACATGCAAGAATTGATGTTTCTAAAGTGGAAATGTCATTCTATGACAGTTTGACAAATAAATACAAATGAATCTAAAATACTCATATTCCGTCATTTTCAAGTCAGAATAACGCTATTTGAGCGAGAAAAGCACAAAATGAACATATACTGCACTTTTCACACTAACTCAACACGAATTCAAAAGAAACCATGCTGTCCTTCAAAAACATGCAAGACTTGATGTTTCTACAGTGGAATTGTCATTCTCACACAGTTTGATACATAAAAACACATGAATCTGAAATAAGCACATACTGTCATTTTCCGCTCAAAATAACGCTATTTGAGCGAGAAAAGCACAAAATGAACATATACTGCACTTTTCACACTAACTCAACACGAATTCAAAAGAAACCATGCTGGCCTTCAAAAACATGCAAGAATTGATGTTTCTAAAGTGGAAATGTCATTCTCTGACAGTTTGACAAATAAATACAAATGAATCTAAAATACTCATATTCCGTCATTTTCAAGTCAGAATAACGCTATTTGAGCGAGAAAAGCACAAAATGAACATATACTGCACTTTTCACACTAACTCAACAGGAATTCAAAATAAACCATGCTGTCCTTCAAAAACATGCAAGACTTGATGTTTCTACAGTGGAATTGTCATTCTCACACAGTTTGATACATAAAAACACATGAATCTGAAATAAGCACATACTGTCATTTTCCGCTCAAAATAACGCTATTTGAGCGAGAAAAGCACAAAATGAACATATACTGCACTTTTCACACTAACTCAACACGAATTCAAAAGAAAACATGCTGGCCTTCAAAAACATGCAAGAATTGATGTTTCTAAAGTGGAAATGTCATTCTCTGACAGTTTGACAAATAAATACAAATGAATCTAAAATACTCATATTCCGTCATTTTCAAGTCAGAATAACGCTATTTGAGCGAGAAAAGCACAAAATGAACATATACTGCACTTTTCACACTAACTCAACAGGAATTCAAAATAAACCATGCTGTCCTTCAAAAACATGCAAGACTTGATGTTTCTACAGTGGAATTGTCATTCTCACACAGTTTGATACATAAAAACACATGAATCTGAAATAAGCACATACTGTCATTTTCCGCTCAAAATAACGCTATTTGAGCGAGAAAAGCACAAAATGAACATATACTGCACTTTTCACACTAACTCAACACGAATTCAAAAGAAACCATGCTGGCCTTCAAAAACATGCAAGAATTGATGTTTCTAAAGTGGAAATGTCATTCTATGACAGTTTGACAAATAAATACAAATGAATCTAAAATACTCATATTCCGTCATTTTCAAGTCAGAATAACGCTATTTGAGCGAGAAAAGCACAAAATGAACATATACTGCACTTTTCACACTAACTCAACACGAATTCAAAATAAACCATGCTGTCCTTCAAAAACATGCAAGACTTGATGTTTCTACAGTGGAATTGTCATTCTCACACAGTTTGATACATAAAAACACATGAATCTGAAATAAGCACATACTGTCATTTTCCGCTCAAAATAACGCTATTTGAGCGAGAAAAGCACAAAATGAACATATACTGCACTTTTCACACTAACTCAACACGAATTCAAAAGAAACCATGCTGGCCTTCAAAAACATGCAAGAATTGATGTTTCTAAAGTGGAAATGTCATTCTATGACAGTTTGACAAATAAATACAAATGAATCTAAAATACTCATATTCCGTCATTTTCAGGTCAAAATAACGCTATTTGAGCGAGAAAAGCACAAAATGAACATATACTGCACTTTTCACACTAACTCAACACGAATTCAAAAGAAACCATGCTGTCCTTCAAAAACATGCAAGAATTGATGTTTCTAAAGTGGAAATGTCATTCTCTGACAGTTTGACAAATAAATACAAATGAATCTAAAATACTCATATTCCGTCATTTTCAAGTCAGAATAACGCTATTTGAGCGAGAAAAGCACAAAATGAACATATACTGCACTTTTCACACTAACTCAACACGAATTCAAAAGAAACCATGCTGTCCTTCAAAAACATGCAAGACTTGATGTTTCTACAGTGGAATTGTCATTCTCACACAGTTTGATACATAAAAACACATGAATCTGAAATAAGCACATACTGTCATTTTCCGCTCAAAATAACGCTATTTGAGCGAGAAAAGCACAAAATGAACATATACTGCACTTTTCACACTAACTCAACACGAATTCAAAAGAAACCATGCTGGCCTTCAAAAACATGCAAGAATTGATGTTTCTAAAGTGGAAATGTCATTCTATGACAGTTTGACAAATAAATACAAATGAATCTAAAATACTCATATTCCGTCATTTTCAGGTCAAAATAACGCTATTTGAGCGAGAAAAGCACAAAATGAACATATACTGCACTTTTCACACTAACTCAACACGAATTCAAAAGAAAACATGCTGGCCTTCAAAAACATGCAAGAATTGATGTTTCTAAAGTGGAAATGTCATTCTCTGACAGTTTGACAAATAAATACAAATGAATCTAAAATACTCATATTCCGTCATTTTCAAGTCAGAATAACGCTATTTGAGCGAGAAAAGCACAAAATGAACATATACTGCACTTTTCACACTAACTCAACACGAATTCAAAATAAACCATGCTGGCCTTCAAAAACATGCAAGAATTGATGTTTCTAAAGTGGAAATGTCATTCTCTGACAGTTTGACAAATAAATACAAATGAATCTAAAATACTCATATTCCGTCATTTTCAAGTCAGAATAACGCTATTTGAGCGAGAAAAGCACAAAATGAACATATACTGCACTTTTCACACTAACTCAACACGAATTCAAAATAAACCATGCTGGCCTTCAAAAACATGCAAGAATTGATGTTTCTAAAGTGGAAATGTCATTCTATGACAGTTTGACAAATAAATACAAATGAATCTAAAATACTCATATTCCGTCATTTTCAGGTCAAAATAACGCTATTTGAGCGAGAAAAGCACAAAATGAACATATACTGCACTTTTCACACTAACTCAACACGAATTCAAAAGAAACCATGCTGTCCTTCAAAAACATGCAAGACTTGATGTTTCTACAGTGGAATTGTCATTCTCACACAGTTTGATACATAAAAACACATGAATCTGAAATAAGCACATACTGTCATTTTCCGCTCAAAATAACGCTATTTGAGCGAGAAAAGCACAAAATGAACATATACTGCACTTTTCACACTAACTCAACACGAATTCAAAAGAAAACATGCTGGCCTTCAAAAACATGCAAGAATTGATGTTTCTAAAGTGGAAATGTCATTCTCTGACAGTTTGACAAATAAATACAAATGAATCTAAAATACTCATATTCCGTCATTTTCAAGTCAGAATAACGCTATTTGAGCGAGAAAAGCACAAAATGAACATATACTGCACTTTTCACACTAACTCAACACGAATTCAAAATAAACCATGCTGGCCTTCAAAAACATGCAAGAATTGATGTTTCTAAAGTGGAAATGTCATTCTCTGACAGTTTGACAAATAAATACAAATGAATCTAAAATACTCATATTCCGTCATTTTCAAGTCAGAATAACGCTATTTGAGCGAGAAAAGCACAAAATGAACATATACTGCACTTTTCACACTAACTCAACACGAATTCAAAATAAACCATGCTGGCCTTCAAAAACATGCAAGAATTGATGTTTCTAAAGTGGAAATGTCATTCTATGACAGTTTGACAAATAAATACAAATGAATCTAAAATACTCATATTCCGTCATTTTCAGGTCAAAATAACGCTATTTGAGCGAGAAAAGCACAAAATGAACATATACTGCACTTTTCACACTAACTCAACACGAATTCAAAAGAAACCATGCTGTCCTTCAAAAACATGCAAGACTTGATGTTTCTACAGTGGAATTGTCATTCTCACACAGTTTGATACATAAAAACACATGAATCTGAAATAAGCACATACTGTCATTTTCCGCTCAAAATAACGCTATTTGAGCGAGAAAAGCACAAAATGAACATATACTGCACTTTTCACACTAACTCAACACGAATTCAAAAGAAACCATGCTGGCCTTCAAAAACATGCAAGAATTGATGTTTCTAAAGTGGAAATGTCATTCTCTGACAGTTTGACAAATAAATACAAATGAATCTAAAATACTCATATTCCGTCATTTTCAAGTCAGAATAACGCTATTTGAGCGAGAAAAGCACAAAATGAACATATACTGCACTTTTCACACTAACTCAACAGGAATTCAAAATAAACCATGCTGTCCTTCAAAAACATGCAAGACTTGATGTTTCTACAGTGGAATTGTCATTCTCACACAGTTTGATACATAAAAACACATGAATCTGAAATAAGCACATACTGTCATTTTCCGCTCAAAATAACGCTATTTGAGCGAGAAAAGCACAAAATGAACATATACTGCACTTTTCACACTAACTCAACACGAATTCAAAAGAAACCATGCTGGCCTTCAAAAACATGCAAGAATTGATGTTTCTAAAGTGGAAATGTCATTCTATGACAGTTTGACAAATAAATACAAATGAATCTAAAATACTCATATTCCGTCATTTTCAGGTCAAAATAACGCTATTTGAGCGAGAAAAGCACAAAATGAACATATACTGCACTTTTCACACTAACTCAACACGAATTCAAAAGAAACCATGCTGTCCTTCAAAAACATGCAAGAATTGATGTTTCTAAAGTGGAAATGTCATTCTCTGACAGTTTGACAAATAAATACAAATGAATCTAAAATACTCATATTCCGTCATTTTCAAGTCAGAATAACGCTATTTGAGCGAGAAAAGCACAAAATGAACATATACTGCACTTTTCACACTAACTCAACACGAATTCAAAAGAAACCATGCTGTCCTTCAAAAACATGCAAGACTTGATGTTTCTACAGTGGAATTGTCATTCTCACACAGTTTGATACATAAAAACACATGAATCTGAAATAAGCACATACTGTCATTTTCCGCTCAAAATAACGCTATTTGAGCGAGAAAAGCACAAAATGAACATATACTGCACTTTTCACACTAACTCAACACGAATTCAAAAGAAACCATGCTGGCCTTCAAAAACATGCAAGAATTGATGTTTCTAAAGTGGAAATGTCATTCTATGACAGTTTGACAAATAAATACAAATGAATCTAAAATACTCATATTCCGTCATTTTCAGGTCAAAATAACGCTATTTGAGCGAGAAAAGCACAAAATGAACATATACTGCACTTTTCACACTAACTCAACACGAATTCAAAAGAAAACATGCTGGCCTTCAAAAACATGCAAGAATTGATGTTTCTAAAGTGGAAATGTCATTCTCTGACAGTTTGACAAATAAATACAAATGAATCTAAAATACTCATATTCCGTCATTTTCAAGTCAGAATAACGCTATTTGAGCGAGAAAAGCACAAAATGAACATATACTGCACTTTTCACACTAACTCAACACGAATTCAAAATAAACCATGCTGGCCTTCAAAAACATGCAAGAATTGATGTTTCTAAAGTGGAAATGTCATTCTCTGACAGTTTGACAAATAAATACAAATGAATCTAAAATACTCATATTCCGTCATTTTCAAGTCAGAATAACGCTATTTGAGCGAGAAAAGCACAAAATGAACATATACTGC
The DNA here is from genome assembly GCF_051107435.1 of Chaetodon auriga. Lineage (NCBI taxonomy): Eukaryota > Metazoa > Chordata > Actinopteri > Chaetodontiformes > Chaetodontidae > Chaetodon > Chaetodon auriga. Next base: position 321,391 of record NW_027481975.1, read on the forward strand.
ACTTTTCACACTAACTCAACACGAATTCAAAATAAACCATGCTGGCCTTCAAAAACATGCAAGAATTGATGTTTCTAAAGTGGAAATGTCATTCTATGACAGTTTGACAAATAAATACAAATGAATCTAAAATACTCATATTCCGTCATTTTCAGGTCAAAATAACGCTATTTGAGCGAGAAAAGCACAAAATGAACATATACTGCACTTTTCACACTAACTCAACACGAATTCAAAAGAAACCATGCTGTCCTTCAAAAACATGCAAGACTTGATGTTTCTACAGTGGAATTGTCATTCTCACACAGTTTGATACATAAAAACACATGAATCTGAAATAAGCACATACTGTCATTTTCCGCTCAAAATAACGCTATTTGAGCGAGAAAAGCACAAAATGAACATATACTGCACTTTTCACACTAACTCAACACGAATTCAAAAGAAAACATGCTGGCCTTCAAAAACATGCAAGAATTGATGTTTCTAAAGTGGAAATGTCATTCTCTGACAGTTTGACAAATAAATACAAATGAATCTAAAATACTCATATTCCGTCATTTTCAAGTCAGAATAACGCTATTTGAGCGAGAAAAGCACAAAATGAACATATACTGCACTTTTCACACTAACTCAACACGAATTCAAAATAAACCATGCTGGCCTTCAAAAACATGCAAGAATTGATGTTTCTAAAGTGGAAATGTCATTCTCTGACAGTTTGACAAATAAATACAAATGAATCTAAAATACTCATATTCCGTCATTTTCAAGTCAGAATAACGCTATTTGAGCGAGAAAAGCACAAAATGAACATATACTGCACTTTTCACACTAACTCAACACGAATTCAAAATAAACCATGCTGGCCTTCAAAAACATGCAAGAATTGATGTTTCTAAAGTGGAAATGTCATTCTATGACAGTTTGACAAATAAATACAAATGAATCTAAAATACTCATATTCCGTCATTTTCAGGTCAAAATAACGCTATTTGAGCGAGAAAAGCACAAAATGAACATATACTGCACTTTTCACACTAACTCAACACGAATTCAAAAGAAACCATGCTGTCCTTCAAAAACATGCAAGACTTGATGTTTCTACAGTGGAATTGTCATTCTCACACAGTTTGATACATAAAAACACATGAATCTGAAATAAGCACATACTGTCATTTTCCGCTCAAAATAACGCTATTTGAGCGAGAAAAGCACAAAATGAACATATACTGCACTTTTCACACTAACTCAACACGAATTCAAAAGAAACCATGCTGGCCTTCAAAAACATGCAAGAATTGATGTTTCTAAAGTGGAAATGTCATTCTCTGACAGTTTGACAAATAAATACAAATGAATCTAAAATACTCATATTCCGTCATTTTCAAGTCAGAATAACGCTATTTGAGCGAGAAAAGCACAAAATGAACATATACTGCACTTTTCACACTAACTCAACAGGAATTCAAAATAAACCATGCTGTCCTTCAAAAACATGCAAGACTTGATGTTTCTACAGTGGAATTGTCATTCTCACACAGTTTGATACATAAAAACACATGAATCTGAAATAAGCACATACTGTCATTTTCCGCTCAAAATAACGCTATTTGAGCGAGAAAAGCACAAAATGAACATATACTGCACTTTTCACACTAACTCAACACGAATTCAAAAGAAACCATGCTGGCCTTCAAAAACATGCAAGAATTGATGTTTCTAAAGTGGAAATGTCATTCTATGACAGTTTGACAAATAAATACAAATGAATCTAAAATACTCATATTCCGTCATTTTCAAGTCAGAATAACGCTATTTGAGCGAGAAAAGCACAAAATGAACATATACTGCACTTTTCACACTAACTCAACAGGAATTCAAAAGAAACCATGCTGTCCTTCAAAAACATGCAAGACTTGATGTTTCTACAGTGGAATTGTCATTCTCACACAGTTTGATACATAAAAACACATGAATCTGAAATAAGCACATACTGTCATTTTCCGCTCAAAATAACGCTATTTGAGCGAGAAAAGCACAAAATGAACATATACTGCACTTTTCACACTAACTCAACACGAATTCAAAAGAAACCATGCTGGCCTTCAAAAACATGCAAGAATTGATGTTTCTAAAGTGGAAATGTCATTCTCTGACAGTTTGGCAAATAAATACAAATGAATCTAAAATACTCATATTCCGTCATTTTCAAGTCAGAAAAACGCTATTTGAGCGAGAAAAGCACAAAATGAACATATACTGCACTTTTCACACTAACTCAACAGGAATTCAAAATAAACCATGCTGTCCTTCAAAAACATGCAAGACTTGATGTTTCTACAGTGGAATTGTCATTCTCACACAGTTTGATACATAAAAACACATGAATCTGAAATAAGCACATACTGTCATTTTCCGCTCAAAATAACGCTATTTCAGCGAGAAAAGCACAAAATGAACATATACTGCACTTTTCACACTAACTCAACACGAATTCAAAAGAAACCATGCTGTCCTTCAAAAACATGCAAGACTTGATGTTTCTACAGTGGAATTGTCATTCTCACACAGTTTGATACATAAAAACACATGAATCTGAAATAAGCACATACTGTCATTTTCCGCTCAAAATAACGCTATTTGAGCGAGAAAAGCACAAAATGAACATATACTGCACTTTTCACACTAACTCAACACGAATTCAAAAGAAACCATGCTGGCCTTCAAAAACATGCAAGAATTGATGTTTCTAAAGTGGAAATGTCATTCTATGACAGTTTGACAAATAAATACAAATGAATCTAAAATACTCATATTCCGTCATTTTCAGGTCAAAATAACGCTATTTGAGCGAGAAAAGCACAAAATGAACATATACTGCACTTTTCACACTAACTCAACACGAATTCAAAAGAAAACATGCTGGCCTTCAAAAACATGCAAGAATTGATGTTTCTAAAGTGGAAATGTCATTCTCTGACAGTTTGACAAATAAATACAAATGAATCTAAAATACTCATATTCCGTCATTTTCAAGTCAGAATAACGCTATTTGAGCGAGAAAAGCACAAAATGAACATATACTGCACTTTTCACACTAACTCAACACGAATTCAAAATAAACCATGCTGGCCTTCAAAAACATGCAAGAATTGATGTTTCTAAAGTGGAAATGTCATTCTCTGACAGTTTGACAAATAAATACAAATGAATCTAAAATACTCATATTCCGTCATTTTCAAGTCAGAATAACGCTATTTGAGCGAGAAAAGCACAAAATGAACATATACTGCACTTTTCACACTAACTCAACACGAATTCAAAATAAACCATGCTGGCCTTCAAAAACATGCAAGAATTGATGTTTCTAAAGTGGAAATGTCATTCTATGACAGTTTGACAAATAAATACAAATGAATCTAAAATACTCATATTCCGTCATTTTCAGGTCAAAATAACGCTATTTGAGCGAGAAAAGCACAAAATGAACATATACTGCACTTTTCACACTAACTCAACACGAATTCAAAAGAAACCATGCTGTCCTTCAAAAACATGCAAGACTTGATGTTTCTACAGTGGAATTGTCATTCTCACACAGTTTGATACATAAAAACACATGAATCTGAAATAAGCACATACTGTCATTTTCCGCTCAAAATAACGCTATTTGAGCGAGAAAAGCACAAAATGAACATATACTGCACTTTTCACACTAACTCAACACGAATTCAAAAGAAAACATGCTGGCCTTCAAAAACATGCAAGAATTGATGTTTCTAAAGTGGAAATGTCATTCTCTGACAGTTTGACAAATAAATACAAATGAATCTAAAATACTCATATTCCGTCATTTTCAAGTCAGAATAACGCTATTTGAGCGAGAAAAGCACAAAATGAACATATACTGCACTTTTCACACTAACTCAACACGAATTCAAAATAAACCATGCTGGCCTTCAAAAACATGCAAGAATTGATGTTTCTAAAGTGGAAATGTCATTCTCTGACAGTTTGACAAATAAATACAAATGAATCTAAAATACTCATATTCCGTCATTTTCAAGTCAGAATAACGCTATTTGAGCGAGAAAAGCACAAAATGAACATATACTGCACTTTTCACACTAACTCAACACGAATTCAAAATAAACCATGCTGGCCTTCAAAAACATGCAAGAATTGATGTTTCTAAAGTGGAAATGTCATTCTATGACAGTTTGACAAATAAATACAAATGAATCTAAAATACTCATATTCCGTCATTTTCAGGTCAAAATAACGCTATTTGAGCGAGAAAAGCACAAAATGAACATATACTGCACTTTTCACACTAACTCAACACGAATTCAAAAGAAACCATGCTGTCCTTCAAAAACATGCAAGACTTGATGTTTCTACAGTGGAATTGTCATTCTCACACAGTTTGATACATAAAAACACATGAATCTGAAATAAGCACATACTGTCATTTTCCGCTCAAAATAACGCTATTTGAGCGAGAAAAGCACAAAATGAACATATACTGCACTTTTCACACTAACTCAACACGAATTCAAAAGAAACCATGCTGGCCTTCAAAAACATGCAAGAATTGATGTTTCTAAAGTGGAAATGTCATTCTCTGACAGTTTGACAAATAAATACAAATGAATCTAAAATACTCATATTCCGTCATTTTCAAGTCAGAATAACGCTATTTGAGCGAGAAAAGCACAAAATGAACATATACTGCACTTTTCACACTAACTCAACAGGAATTCAAAATAAACCATGCTGTCCTTCAAAAACATGCAAGACTTGATGTTTCTACAGTGGAATTGTCATTCTCACACAGTTTGATACATAAAAACACATGAATCTGAAATAAGCACATACTGTCATTTTCCGCTCAAAATAACGCTATTTCAGCGAGAAAAGCACAAAATGAACATATACTGCACTTTTCACACTAACTCAACACGAATTCAAAATAAACCATGCTGGCCTTCAAAAACATGCAAGAATTGATGTTTCTAAAGTGGAAATGTCATTCTCTGACAGTTTGACAAATAAATACAAATGAATCTAAAATACTCATATTCCGTCATTTTCAAGTCAGAATAACGCTATTTGAGCGAGAAAAGCACAAAATGAACATATACTGCACTTTTCACACTAACTCAACACGAATTCAAAATAAACCATGCTGGCCTTCAAAAACATGCAAGAATTGATGTTTCTAAAGTGGAAATGTCATTCTATGACAGTTTGACAAATAAATACAAATGAATCTAAAATACTCATATTCCGTCATTTTCAGGTCAAAATAACGCTATTTGAGCGAGAAAAGCACAAAATGAACATATACTGCACTTTTCACACTAACTCAACACGAATTCAAAAGAAACCATGCTGTCCTTCAAAAACATGCAAGACTTGATGTTTCTACAGTGGAATTGTCATTCTCACACAGTTTGATACATAAAAACACATGAATCTGAAATAAGCACATACTGTCATTTTCCGCTCAAAATAACGCTATTTGAGCGAGAAAAGCACAAAATGAACATATACTGCACTTTTCACACTAACTCAACACGAATTCAAAAGAAAACATGCTGGCCTTCAAAAACATGCAAGAATTGATGTTTCTAAAGTGGAAATGTCATTCTCTGACAGTTTGACAAATAAATACAAATGAATCTAAAATACTCATATTCCGTCATTTTCAAGTCAGAATAACGCTATTTGAGCGAGAAAAGCACAAAATGAACATATACTGCACTTTTCACACTAACTCAACACGAATTCAAAATAAACCATGCTGGCCTTCAAAAACATGCAAGAATTGATGTTTCTAAAGTGGAAATGTCATTCTCTGACAGTTTGACAAATAAATACAAATGAATCTAAAATACTCATATTCCGTCATTTTCAAGTCAGAATAACGCTATTTGAGCGAGAAAAGCACAAAATGAACATATACTGCACTTTTCACACTAACTCAACACGAATTCAAAATAAACCATGCTGGCCTTCAAAAACATGCAAGAATTGATGTTTCTAAAGTGGAAATGTCATTCTATGACAGTTTGACAAATAAATACAAATGAATCTAAAATACTCATATTCCGTCATTTTCAGGTCAAAATAACGCTATTTGAGCGAGAAAAGCACAAAATGAACATATACTGCACTTTTCACACTAACTCAACACGAATTCAAAAGAAACCATGCTGTCCTTCAAAAACATGCAAGACTTGATGTTTCTACAGTGGAATTGTCATTCTCACACAGTTTGATACATAAAAACACATGAATCTGAAATAAGCACATACTGTCATTTTCCGCTCAAAATAACGCTATTTGAGCGAGAAAAGCACAAAATGAACATATACTGCACTTTTCACACTAACTCAACACGAATTCAAAAGAAACCATGCTGGCCTTCAAAAACATGCAAGAATTGATGTTTCTAAAGTGGAAATGTCATTCTCTGACAGTTTGACAAATAAATACAAATGAATCTAAAATACTCATATTCCGTCATTTTCAAGTCAGAATAACGCTATTTGAGCGAGAAAAGCACAAAATGAACATATACTGCACTTTTCACACTAACTCAACAGGAATTCAAAATAAACCATGCTGTCCTTCAAAAACATGCAAGACTTGATGTTTCTACAGTGGAATTGTCATTCTCACACAGTTTGATACATAAAAACACATGAATCTGAAATAAGCACATACTGTCATTTTCCGCTCAAAATAACGCTATTTCAGCGAGAAAAGCACAAAATGAACATATACTGCACTTTTCACACTAACTCAACACGAATTCAAAAGAAACCATGCTGTCCTTCAAAAACATGCAAGACTTGATGTTTCTACAGTGGAATTGTCATTCTCACACAGTTTGATACATAAAAACACATGAATCTGAAATAAGCACATACTGTCATTTTCCGCTCAAAATAACGCTATTTGAGCGAGAAAAGCACAAAATGAACATATACTGCACTTTTCACACTAACTCAACACGAATTCAAAAGAAACCATGCTGGCCTTCAAAAACATGCAAGAATTGATGTTTCTAAAGTGGAAATGTCATTCTATGACAGTTTGACAAATAAATACAAATGAATCTAAAATACTCATATTCCGTCATTTTCAGGTCAAAATAACGCTATTTGAGCGAGAAAAGCACAAAATGAACATATACTGCACTTTTCACACTAACTCAACACGAATTCAAAAGAAAACATGCTGGCCTTCAAAAACATGCAAGAATTGATGTTTCTAAAGTGGAAATGTCATTCTCTGACAGTTTGACAAATAAATACAAATGAATCTAAAATACTCATATTCCGTCATTTTCAAGTCAGAATAACGCTATTTGAGCGAGAAAAGCACAAAATGAACATATACTGCACTTTTCACACTAACTCAACACGAATTCAAAATAAACCATGCTGGCCTTCAAAAACATGCAAGAATTGATGTTTCTAAAGTGGAAATGTCATTCTCTGACAGTTTGACAAATAAATACAAATGAATCTAAAATACTCATATTCCGTCATTTTCAAGTCAGAATAACGCTATTTGAGCGAGAAAAGCACAAAATGAACATATACTGCACTTTTCACACTAACTCAACACGAATTCAAAATAAACCATGCTGGCCTTCAAAAACATGCAAGAATTGATGTTTCTAAAGTGGAAATGTCATTCTATGACAGTTTGACAAATAAATACAAATGAATCTAAAATACTCATATTCCGTCATTTTCAGGTCAAAATAACGCTATTTGAGCGAGAAAAGCACAAAATGAACATATACTGCACTTTTCACACTAACTCAACACGAATTCAAAAGAAACCATGCTGTCCTTCAAAAACATGCAAGACTTGATGTTTCTACAGTGGAATTGTCATTCTCACACAGTTTGATACATAAAAACACATGAATCTGAAATAAGCACATACTGTCATTTTCCGCTCAAAATAACGCTATTTGAGCGAGAAAAGCACAAAATGAACATATACTGCACTTTTCACACTAACTCAACACGAATTCAAAAGAAAACATGCTGGCCTTCAAAAACATGCAAGAATTGATGTTTCTAAAGTGGAAATGTCATTCTCTGACAGTTTGACAAATAAATACAAATGAATCTAAAATACTCATATTCCGTCATTTTCAAGTCAGAATAACGCTATTTGAGCGAGAAAAGCACAAAATGAACATATACTGCACTTTTCACACTAACTCAACACGAATTCAAAATAAACCATGCTGGCCTTCAAAAACATGCAAGAATTGATGTTTCTAAAGTGGAAATGTCATTCTCTGACAGTTTGACAAATAAATACAAATGAATCTAAAATACTCATATTCCGTCATTTTCAAGTCAGAATAACGCTATTTGAGCGAGAAAAGCACAAAATGAACATATACTGCACTTTTCACACTAACTCAACACGAATTCAAAATAAACCATGCTGGCCTTCAAAAACATGCAAGAATTGATGTTTCTAAAGTGGAAATGTCATTCTATGACAGTTTGACAAATAAATACAAATGAATCTAAAATACTCATATTCCGTCATTTTCAGGTCAAAATAACGCTATTTGAGCGAGAAAAGCACAAAATGAACATATACTGCACTTTTCACACTAACTCAACACGAATTCAAAAGAAACCATGCTGTCCTTCAAAAACATGCAAGACTTGATGTTTCTACAGTGGAATTGTCATTCTCACACAGTTTGATACATAAAAACACATGAATCTGAAATAAGCACATACTGTCATTTTCCGCTCAAAATAACGCTATTTGAGCGAGAAAAGCACAAAATGAACATATACTGCACTTTTCACACTAACTCAACACGAATTCAAAAGAAACCATGCTGGCCTTCAAAAACATGCAAGAATTGATGTTTCTAAAGTGGAAATGTCATTCTCTGACAGTTTGACAAATAAATACAAATGAATCTAAAATACTCATATTCCGTCATTTTCAAGTCAGAATAACGCTATTTGAGCGAGAAAAGCACAAAATGAACATATACTGCACTTTTCACACTAACTCAACAGGAATTCAAAATAAACCATGCTGTCCTTCAAAAACATGCAAGACTTGATGTTTCTACAGTGGAATTGTCATTCTCACACAGTTTGATACATAAAAACACATGAATCTGAAATAAGCACATACTGTCATTTTCCGCTCAAAATAACGCTATTTCAGCGAGAAAAGCACAAAATGAACATATACTGCACTTTTCACACTAACTCAACACGAATTCAAAATAAACCATGCTGGCCTTCAAAAACATGCAAGAATTGATGTTTCTAAAGTGGAAATGTCATTCTCTGACAGTTTGACAAATAAATACAAATGAATCTAAAATACTCATATTCCGTCATTTTCAAGTCAGAATAACGCTATTTGAGCGAGAAAAGCACAAAATGAACATATACTGCACTTTTCACACTAACTCAACACGAATTCAAAATAAACCATGCTGGCCTTCAAAAACATGCAAGAATTGATGTTTCTAAAGTGGAAATGTCATTCTATGACAGTTTGACAAATAAATACAAATGAATCTAAAATACTCATATTCCGTCATTTTCAGGTCAAAATAACGCTATTTGAGCGAGAAAAGCACAAAATGAACATATACTGCACTTTTCACACTAACTCAACACGAATTCAAAAGAAACCATGCTGTCCTTCAAAAACATGCAAGACTTGATGTTTCTACAGTGGAATTGTCATTCTCACACAGTTTGATACATAAAAACACATGAATCTGAAATAAGCACATACTGTCATTTTCCGCTCAAAATAACGCTATTTGAGCGAGAAAAGCACAAAATGAACATATACTGCACTTTTCACACTAACTCAACACGAATTCAAAAGAAAACATGCTGGCCTTCAAAAACATGCAAGAATTGATGTTTCTAAAGTGGAAATGTCATTCTCTGACAGTTTGACAAATAAATACAAATGAATCTAAAATACTCATATTCCGTCATTTTCAAGTCAGAATAACGCTATTTGAGCGAGAAAAGCACAAAATGAACATATACTGCACTTTTCACACTAACTCAACACGAATTCAAAATAAACCATGCTGGCCTTCAAAAACATGCAAGAATTGATGTTTCTAAAGTGGAAATGTCATTCTCTGACAGTTTGACAAATAAATACAAATGAATCTAAAATACTCATATTCCGTCATTTTCAAGTCAGAATAACGCTATTTGAGCGAGAAAAGCACAAAATGAACATATACTGCACTTTTCACACTAACTCAACACGAATTCAAAATAAACCATGCTGGCCTTCAAAAACATGCAAGAATTGATGTTTCTAAAGTGGAAATGTCATTCTATGACAGTTTGACAAATAAATACAAATGAATCTAAAATACTCATATTCCGTCATTTTCAGGTCAAAATAACGCTATTTGAGCGAGAAAAGCACAAAATGAACATATACTGCACTTTTCACACTAACTCAACACGAATTCAAAAGAAACCATGCTGTCCTTCAAAAACATGCAAGACTTGATGTTTCTACAGTGGAATTGTCATTCTCACACAGTTTGATACATAAAAACACATGAATCTGAAATAAGCACATACTGTCATTTTCCGCTCAAAATAACGCTATTTGAGCGAGAAAAGCACAAAATGAACATATACTGCACTTTTCACACTAACTCAACACGAATTCAAAAGAAACCATGCTGGCCTTCAAAAACATGCAAGAATTGATGTTTCTAAAGTGGAAATGTCATTCTCTGACAGTTTGACAAATAAATACAAATGAATCTAAAATACTCATATTCCGTCATTTTCAAGTCAGAATAACGCTATTTGAGCGAGAAAAGCACAAAATGAACATATACTGCACTTTTCACACTAACTCAACAGGAATTCAAAATAAACCATGCTGTCCTTCAAAAACATGCAAGACTTGATGTTTCTACAGTGGAATTGTCATTCTCACACAGTTTGATACATAAAAACACATGAATCTGAAATAAGCACATACTGTCATTTTCCGCTCAAAATAACGCTATTTCAGCGAGAAAAGCACAAAATGAACATATACTGCACTTTTCACACTAACTCAACACGAATTCAAAAGAAACCATGCTGTCCTTCAAAAACATGCAAGACTTGATGTTTCTACAGTGGAATTGTCATTCTCACACAGTTTGATACATAAAAACACATGAATCTGAAATAAGCACATACTGTCATTTTCCGCTCAAAATAACGCTATTTGAGCGAGAAAAGCACAAAATGAACATATACTGCACTTTTCACACTAACTCAACACGAATTCAAAAGAAACCATGCTGGCCTTCAAAAACATGCAAGAATTGATGTTTCTAAAGTGGAAATGTCATTCTATGACAGTTTGACAAATAAATACAAATGAATCTAAAATACTCATATTCCGTCATTTTCAGGTCAAAATAACGCTATTTGAGCGAGAAAAGCACAAAATGAACATATACTGCACTTTTCACACTAACTCAACACGAATTCAAAAGAAAACATGCTGGCCTTCAAAAACATGCAAGAATTGATGTTTCTAAAGTGGAAATGTCATTCTCTGACAGTTTGACAAATAAATACAAATGAATCTAAAATACTCATATTCCGTCATTTTCAAGTCAGAATAACGCTATTTGAGCGAGAAAAGCACAAAATGAACATATACTGCACTTTTCACACTAACTCAACACGAATTCAAAATAAACCATGCTGGCCTTCAAAAACATGCAAGAATTGATGTTTCTAAAGTGGAAATGTCATTCTCTGACAGTTTGACAAATAAATACAAATGAATCTAAAATACTCATATTCCGTCATTTTCAAGTCAGAATAACGCTATTTGAGCGAGAAAAGCACAAAATGAACATATACTGCACTTTTCACACTAACTCAACACGAATTCAAAATAAACCATGCTGGCCTTCAAAAACATGCAAGAATTGATGTTTCTAAAGTGGAAATGTCATTCTATGACAGTTTGACAAATAAATACAAATGAATCTAAAATACTCATATTCCGTCATTTTCAGGTCAAAATAACGCTATTTGAGCGAGAAAAGCACAAAATGAACATATACTGCACTTTTCACACTAACTCAACACGAATTCAAAAGAAACCATGCTGTCCTTCAAAAACATGCAAGACTTGATGTTTCTACAGTGGAATTGTCATTCTCACACAGTTTGATACATAAAAACACATGAATCTGAAATAAGCACATACTGTCATTTTCCGCTCAAAATAACGCTATTTGAGCGAGAAAAGCACAAAATGAACATATACTGCACTTTTCACACTAACTCAACACGAATTCAAAAGAAAACATGCTGGCCTTCAAAAACATGCAAGAATTGATGTTTCTAAAGTGGAAATGTCATTCTCTGACAGTTTGACAAATAAATACAAATGAATCTAAAATACTCATATTCCGTCATTTTCAAGTCAGAATAACGCTATTTGAGCGAGAAAAGCACAAAATGAACATATACTGCACTTTTCACACTAACTCAACACGAATTCAAAATAAACCATGCTGGCCTTCAAAAACATGCAAGAATTGATGTTTCTAAAGTGGAAATGTCATTCTCTGACAGTTTGACAAATAAATACAAATGAATCTAAAATACTCATATTCCGTCATTTTCAAGTCAGAATAACGCTATTTGAGCGAGAAAAGCACAAAATGAACATATACTGCACTTTTCACACTAACTCAACACGAATTCAAAATAAACCATGCTGGCCTTCAAAAACATGCAAGAATTGATGTTTCTAAAGTGGAAATGTCATTCTATGACAGTTTGACAAATAAATACAAATGAATCTAAAATACTCATATTCCGTCATTTTCAGGTCAAAATAACGCTATTTGAGCGAGAAAAGCACAAAATGAACATATACTGCACTTTTCACACTAACTCAACACGAATTCAAAAGAAACCATGCTGTCCTTCAAAAACATGCAAGACTTGATGTTTCTACAGTGGAATTGTCATTCTCACACAGTTTGATACATAAAAACACATGAATCTGAAATAAGCACATACTGTCATTTTCCGCTCAAAATAACGCTATTTGAGCGAGAAAAGCACAAAATGAACATATACTGCACTTTTCACACTAACTCAACACGAATTCAAAAGAAACCATGCTGGCCTTCAAAAACATGCAAGAATTGATGTTTCTAAAGTGGAAATGTCATTCTCTGACAGTTTGACAAATAAATACAAATGAATCTAAAATACTCATATTCCGTCATTTTCAAGTCAGAATAACGCTATTTGAGCGAGAAAAGCACAAAATGAACATATACTGCACTTTTCACACTAACTCAACAGGAATTCAAAATAAACCATGCTGTCCTTCAAAAACATGCAAGACTTGATGTTTCTACAGTGGAATTGTCATTCTCACACAGTTTGATACATAAAAACACATGAATCTGAAATAAGCACATACTGTCATTTTCCGCTCAAAATAACGCTATTTGAGCGAGAAAAGCACAAAATGAACATATACTGCACTTTTCACACTAACTCAACACGAATTCAAAAGAAACCATGCTGGCCTTCAAAAACATGCAAGAATTGATGTTTCTAAAGTGGAAATGTCATTCTATGACAGTTTGACAAATAAATACAAATGAATCTAAAATACTCATATTCCGTCATTTTCAAGTCAGAATAACGCTATTTGAGCGAGAAAAGCACAAAATGAACATATACTGCACTTTTCACACTAACTCAACAGGAATTCAAAAGAAACCATGCTGTCCTTCAAAAACATGCAAGACTTGATGTTTCTACAGTGGAATTGTCATTCTCACACAGTTTGATACATAAAAACACATGAATCTGAAATAAGCACATACTGTCATTTTCCGCTCAAAATAACGCTATTTGAGCGAGAAAAGCACAAAATGAACATATACTGCACTTTTCACACTAACTCAACACGAATTCAAAAGAAACCATGCTGGCCTTCAAAAACATGCAAGAATTGATGTTTCTAAAGTGGAAATGTCATTCTCTGACAGTTTGGCAAATAAATACAAATGAATCTAAAATACTCATATTCCGTCATTTTCAAGTCAGAAAAACGCTATTTGAGCGAGAAAAGCACAAAATGAACATATACTGCACTTTTCACACTAACTCAACAGGAATTCAAAATAAACCATGCTGTCCTTCAAAAACATGCAAGACTTGATGTTTCTACAGTGGAATTGTCATTCTCACACAGTTTGATACATAAAAACACATGAATCTGAAATAAGCACATACTGTCATTTTCCGCTCAAAATAACGCTATTTCAGCGAGAAAAGCACAAAATGAACATATACTGCACTTTTCACACTAACTCAACACGAATTCAAAAGAAACCATGCTGGCCTTCAAAAACATGCAAGACTTGATGTTTCTACAATGGAATTGTCATTCTCACACAGTTTGATACATAAAAACACATGAATCTGAAATAAGCACATACTGTCATTTTCCGCTCAAAATAACGCTATTTGAGCGAGAAAAGCACAAAATGAACATATACTGCACTTTTCACACTAACTCAACACGAATTCAAAAGAAACCATGCTGGCCTTCAAAAACATGCAAGAATTGATGTTTCTAAAGTGGAAATGTCATTCTATGACAGTTTGACAAATAAATACAAATGAATCTAAAATACTCATATTCCGTCATTTTCAAGTCAGAATAACGCTATTTGAGCGAGAAAAGCACAAAATGAACATATACTGCACTTTTCACACTAACTCAACACGAATTCAAAAGAAACCATGCTGGCCTTCAAAAACATGCAAGAATTGATGTTTCTAAAGTGGAAATGTCATTCTATGACAGTTTGACAAATAAATACAAATGAATCTAAAATACTCATATTCCGTCATTTTCAAGTCAGAATAACGCTATTTGAGCGAGAAAAGCACAAAATGAACATATACTGCACTTTTCACACTAACTCAACACGAATTCAAAAGAAACCATGCTGTCCTTCAAAAACATGCAAGAATTGATGTTTCTAAAGTGGAAATGTCATTCTCTGACAGTTTGACAAATAAATACAAATGAATCTAAAATACTCATATTCCGTCATTTTCAAGTCAGAATAACGCTATTTGAGCGAGAAAAGCACAAAATGAACATATACTGCACTTTTCACACTAACTCAACACGAATTCAAAATAAACCATGCTGTCCTTCAAAAACATGCAAGACTTGATGTTTCTACAGTGGAATTGTCATTCTCACACAGTTTGATACATAAAAACACATGAATCTGAAATAAGCACATACTGTCATTTTCCGCTCAAAATAACGCTATTTGAGCGAGAAAAGCACAAAATGAACATATACTGCACTTTTCACACTAACTCAACACGAATTCAAAAGAAACCATGCTGGCCTTCAAAAACATGCAAGAATTGATGTTTCTAAAGTGGAAATGTCATTCTATGACAGTTTGACAAATAAATACAAATGAATCTAAAATACTCATATTCCGTCATTTTCAAGTCAGAATAACGCTATTTGAGCGAGAAAAGCACAAAATGAACATATACTGCACTTTTCACACTAACTCAACACGAATTCAAAAGAAACCATGCTGTCCTTCAAAAACATGCAAGACTTGATGTTTCTACAGTGGAATTGTCATTCTCACACAGTTTGATACATAAAAACACATGAATCTGAAATAAGCACATACTGTCATTTTCCGCTCAAAATAACGCTATTTGAGCGAGAAAAGCACAAAATGAACATATACTGCACTTTTCACACTAACTCAACACGAATTCAAAAGAAACCATGCTGTCCTTCAAAAACATGCAAGAATTGATGTTTCTAAAGTGGAAATGTCATTCTATGACAGTTTGACAAATAAATACAAATGAATCTAAAATACTCATATTCCGTCATTTTCAAGTCAGAATAACGCTATTTGAGCGAGAAAAGCACAAAATGAACATATACTGCACTTTTCACACTAACTCAACACGAATTCAAAAGAAACCATGCTGTCCTTCAAAAACATGCAAGACTTGATGTTTCTACAGTGGAATTGTCATTCTCACACAGTTTGATACATAAAAACACATGAATCTGAAATAAGCACATACTGTCATTTTCCGCTCAAAATAACGCTATTTGAGCGAGAAAAGCACAAAATGAACATATACTGCACTTTTCACACTAACTCAACACGAATTCAAAAGAAACCATGCTGGCCTTCAAAAACATGCAAGAATTGATGTTTCTAAAGTGGAAATGTCATTCTATGACAGTTTGACAAATAAATACAAATGAATCTAAAATACTCATATTCCGTCATTTTCAAGTCAGAATAACGCTATTTGAGCGAGAAAAGCACAAAATGAACATATACTGCACTTTTCACACTAACTCAACACGAATTCAAAAGAAACCATGCTGTCCTTCAAAAACATGCAAGACTTGATGTTTCTACAGTGGAATTGTCATTCTCACACAGTTTGATACATAAAAACACATGAATCTGAAATAAGCACATACTGTCATTTTCCGCTCAAAATAACGCTATTTGAGCGAGAAAAGCACAAAATGAACATATACTGCACTTTTCACACTAACTCAACACGAATTCAAAAGAAACCATGCTGGCCTTCAAAAACATGCAAGAATTGATGTTTCTAAAGTGGAAATGTCATTCTCTGACAGTTTGACAAATAAATACAAATGAATCTAAAATACTCATATTCCGTCATTTTCAAGTCAGAATAACGCTATTTGAGCGAGAAAAGCACAAAATGAACATATACTGCACTTTTCACACTAACTCAACACGAATTCAAAAGAAACCATGCTGTCCTTCAAAAACATGCAAGACTTGATGTTTCTACAGTGGAATTGTCATTCTCACACAGTTTGATACATAAAAACACATGAATCTGAAATAAGCACATACTGTCATTTTCCGCTCAAAATAACGCTATTTGAGCGAGAAAAGCACAAAATGAACATATACTGCACTTTTCACACTAACTCAACACGAATTCAAAAGAAAACATGCTGGCCTTCAAAAACATGCAAGAATTGATGTTTCTAAAGTGGAAATGTCATTCTCTGACAGTTTGACAAATAAATACAAATGAATCTAAAATACTCATATTCCGTCATTTTCAAGTCAGAATAACGCTATTTGAGCGAGAAAAGCACAAAATGAACATATACTGCACTTTTCACACTAACTCAACACGAATTCAAAAGAAACCATGCTGTCCTTCAAAAACATGCAAGAATTGATGTTTCTAAAGTGGAAATGTCATTCTCTGACAGTTTGACAAATAAATACAAATGAATCTAAAATACTCATATTCCGTCATTTTCAAGTCAGAATAACGCTATTTGAGCGAGAAAAGCACAAAATGAACATATACTGCACTTTTCACACTAACTCAACACGAATTCAAAAGAAACCATGCTGTCCTTCAAAAACATGCAAGACTTGATGTTTCTACAGTGGAATTGTCATTCTCACACAGTTTGATACATAAAAACACATGAATCTGAAATAAGCACATACTGTCATTTTCCGCTCAAAATAACGCTATTTGAGCGAGAAAAGCACAAAATGAACATATACTGCACTTTTCACACTAACTCAACACGAATTCAAAAGAAACCATGCTGGCCTTCAAAAACATGCAAGAATTGATGTTTCTAAAGTGGAAATGTCATTCTATGACAGTTTGACAAATAAATACAAATGAATCTAAAATACTCATATTCCGTCATTTTCAAGTCAGAATAACGCTATTTGAGCGAGAAAAGCACAAAATGAACATATACTGCACTTTTCACACTAACTCAACACGAATTCAAAAGAAACCATGCTGTCCTTCAAAAACATGCAAGACTTGATGTTTCTACAGTGGAATTGTCATTCTCACACAGTTTGATACATAAAAACACATGAATCTGAAATAAGCACATACTGTCATTTTCCGCTCAAAATAACGCTATTTGAGCGAGAAAAGCACAAAATGAACATATACTGCACTTTTCACACTAACTCCACACGAATTCAAAAGAAACCATGCTGGCCTTCAAAAACATACAAGAATTGATGTTTCTAAAGTGGAAATGTCATTCTATGACAGTTTGACAAATAAATACAAATGAATCTAAAATACTCATATTCCGTCATTTTCAAGTCAGAATAACGCTATTTGAGCGAGAAAAGCACAAAATGAACATATACTGCACTTTTCACACTAACTCAACACGAATTCAAAAGAAACCATGCTGGCCTTCAAAAACATGCAAGAATTGATGTTTCTAAAGTGGAAATGTCATTCTATGACAGTTTGACAAATAAATACAAATGAATCTAAAATACTCATATTCCGTCATTTTCAAGTCAGAATAACGCTATTTGAGCGAGAAAAGCACAAAATGAACATATACTGCACTTTTCACACTAACTCAACACGAATTCAAAAGAAACCATGCTGTCCTTCAAAAACATGCAAGACTTGATGTTTCTACAGTGGAATTGTCATTCTCACACAGTTTGATACATAAAAACACATGAATCTGAAATAAGCACATACTGTCATTTTCCGCTCAAAATAACGCTATTTGAGCGAGAAAAGCACAAAATGAACATATACTGCACTTTTCACACTAACTCCACACGAATTCAAAAGAAACCATGCTGGCCTTCAAAAACATACAAGAATTGATGTTTCTAAAGTGGAAATGTCATTCTATGACAGTTTGACAAATAAATACAAATGAATCTAAAATACTCATATTCCGTCATTTTCAAGTCAGAATAACGCTATTTGAGCGAGAAAAGCACAAAATGAACATATACTGCACTTTTCACACTAACTCAACACGAATTCAAAAGAAACCATGCTGGCCTTCAAAAACATGCAAGAATTGATGTTTCTAAAGTGGAAATGTCATTCTATGACAGTTTGACAAATAAATACAAATGAATCTAAAATACTCATATTCCGTCATTTTCAAGTCAGAATAACGCTATTTGAGCGAGAAAAGCACAAAATGAACATATACTGCACTTTTCACACTAACTCAACACGAATTCAAAATAAACCATGCTGTCCTTCAAAAACATGCAAGACTTGATGTTTCTACAGTGGAATTGTCATTCTCACACAGTTTGATACATAAAAACACATGAATCTGAAATAAGCACATACTGTCATTTTAAGCTCAAAATAACGCTATTTGAGCGAGAAAAGCACAAAATGAACATATACTGCACTTTTCACACTAACTCCACACGAATTCAAAAGAAACCATGCTGGCCTTCAAAAACATGCAAGAATTGATGTTTCTAAAGTGGAAATGTCATTCTATGACAGTTTGACAAATAAATACAAATGAATCTAAAATACTCATATTCCGTCATTTTCAAGTCAGAATAACGCTATTTGAGCGAGAAAAGCACAAAATGAACATATACTGCACTTTTCACACTAACTCAACACGAATTCAAAAGAAACCATGCTGTCCTTCAAAAACATGCAAGAATTGATGTTTCTAAAGTGGAAATGTCATTCTATGACAGTTTGACAAATAAATACAAATGAATCTAAAATACTCATATTCCGTCATTTTCAGGTCAAAATAACGCTATTTGAGCGAGAAAAGCACAAAATGAACATATACTGCACTTTTCACACTAACTCAACACGAATTCAAAAGAAACCATGCTGGCCTTCAAAAACATGCAAGAATTGATGTTTCTAAAGTGGAAATGTCATTCTCTGACAGTTTGACAAATAAATACAAATGAATCTAAAATACTCATATTCCGTCATTTTCAAGTCAGAATAACGCTATTTGAGCGAGAAAAGCACAAAATGAACATATACTGCACTTTTCACACTAACTCAACAGGAATTCAAAATAAACCATGCTGTCCTTCAAAAACATGCAAGACTTGATGTTTCTACAGTGGAATTGTCATTCTCACACAGTTTGATACATAAAAACACATGAATCTGAAATAAGCACATACTGTCATTTTCCGCTCAAAATAACGCTATTTGAGCGAGAAAAGCACAAAATGAACATATACTGCACTTTTCACACTAACTCAACACGAATTCAAAAGAAACCATGCTGTCCTTCAAAAACATGCAAGACTTGATGTTTCTACAGTGGAATTGTCATTCTCACACAGTTTGATACATAAAAACACATGAATCTGAAATAAGCACATACTGTCATTTTCCGCTCAAAATAACGCTATTTGAGCGAGAAAAGCACAAAATGAACATATACTGCACTTTTCACACTAACTCAACACGAATTCAAAAGAAACCATGCTGGCCTTCAAAAACATGCAAGAATTGATGTTTCTAAAGTGGAAATGTCATTCTATGACAGTTTGACAAATAAATACAAATGAATCTAAAATACTCATATTCCGTCATTTTCAGGTCAAAATAACGCTATTTGAGCGAGAAAAGCACAAAATGAACATATACTGCACTTTTCACACTAACTCAACACGAATTCAAAAGAAAACATGCTGGCCTTCAAAAACATGCAAGAATTGATGTTTCTAAAGTGGAAATGTCATTCTCTGACAGTTTGACAAATAAATACAAATGAATCTAAAATACTCATATTCCGTCATTTTCAAGTCAGAATAACGCTATTTGAGCGAGAAAAGCACAAAATGAACATATACTGCACTTTTCACACTAACTCAACACGAATTCAAAAGAAACCATGCTGTCCTTCAAAAACATGCAAGACTTGATGTTTCTACAGTGGAATTGTCATTCTCACACAGTTTGATACATAAAAACACATGAATCTGAAATAAGCACATACTGTCATTTTCCGCTCAAAATAACGCTATTTGAGCGAGAAAAGCACAAAATGAACATATACTGCACTTTTCACACTAACTCAACACGAATTCAAAAGAAACCATGCTGGCCTTCAAAAACATGCAAGAATTGATGTTTCTAAAGTGGAAATGTCATTCTATGACAGTTTGACAAATAAATACAAATGAATCTAAAATACTCATATTCCGTCATTTTCAGGTCAAAATAACGCTATTTGAGCGAGAAAAGCACAAAATGAACATATACTGCACTTTTCACACTAACTCAACACGAATTCAAAATAAACCATGCTGTCCTTCAAAAACATGCAAGAATTGATGTTTCTAAAGTGGAAATGTGATTCTCTGACAGTTTGACAAATAAATACAAATGAATCTAAAATACTCATATTCCGTCATTTTCAAGTCAGAATAACGCTATTTGAGCGAGAAAAGCACAAAATGAACATATACTGCACTTTTCACACTAACTCAACAGGAATTCAAAATAAACCATGCTGTCCTTCAAAAACATGCAAGACTTGATGTTTCTACAGTGGAATTGTCATTCTCACACAGTTTGATACATAAAAACACATGAATCTGAAATAAGCACATACTGTCATTTTCCGCTCAAAATAACGCTATTTGAGCGAGAAAAGCACAAAATGAACATATACTGCACTTTTCACACTAACTCAACACGAATTCAAAAGAAACCATGCTGGCCTTCAAAAACATGCAAGAATTGATGTTTCTAAAGTGGAAATGTCATTCTATGACAGTTTGACAAATAAATACAAATGAATCTAAAATACTCATATTCCGTCATTTTCAAGTCAGAATAACGCTATTTGAGCGAGAAAAGCACAAAATGAACATATACTGCACTTTTCACACTAACTCAACAGGAATTCAAAATAAACCATGCTGTCCTTCAAAAACATGCAAGACTTGATGTTTCTACAGTGGAATTGTCATTCTCACACAGTTTGATACATAAAAACACATGAATCTGAAATAAGCACATACTGTCATTTTCCGCTCAAAATAACGCTATTTGAGCGAGAAAAGCACAAAATGAACATATACTGCACTTTTCACACTAACTCAACACGAATTCAAAAGAAACCATGCTGTCCTTCAAAAACATGCAAGACTTGATGTTTCTACAGTGGAATTGTCATTCTCACACAGTTTGATACATAAAAACACATGAATCTGAAATAAGCACATACTGTCATTTTCCGCTCAAAATAACGCTATTTGAGCGAGAAAAGCACAAAATGAACATATACTGCACTTTTCACACTAACTCAACACGAATTCAAAAGAAACCATGCTGGCCTTCAAAAACATGCAAGAATTGATGTTTCTAAAGTGGAAATGTCATTCTATGACAGTTTGACAAATAAATACAAATGAATCTAAAATACTCATATTCCGTCATTTTCAGGTCAAAATAACGCTATTTGAGCGAGAAAAGCACAAAATGAACATATACTGCACTTTTCACACTAACTCAACACGAATTCAAAAGAAAACATGCTGGCCTTCAAAAACATGCAAGAATTGATGTTTCTAAAGTGGAAATGTCATTCTCTGACAGTTTGACAAATAAATACAAATGAATCTAAAATACTCATATTCCGTCATTTTCAAGTCAGAATAACGCTATTTGAGCGAGAAAAGCACAAAATGAACATATACTGCACTTTTCACACTAACTCAACACGAATTCAAAAGAAACCATGCTGTCCTTCAAAAACATGCAAGACTTGATGTTTCTACAGTGGAATTGTCATTCTCACACAGTTTGATACATAAAAACACATGAATCTGAAATAAGCACATACTGTCATTTTCCGCTCAAAATAACGCTATTTGAGCGAGAAAAGCACAAAATGAACATATACTGCACTTTTCACACTAACTCAACACGAATTCAAAAGAAACCATGCTGGCCTTCAAAAACATGCAAGAATTGATGTTTCTAAAGTGGAAATGTCATTCTATGACAGTTTGACAAATAAATACAAATGAATCTAAAATACTCATATTCCGTCATTTTCAGGTCAAAATAACGCTATTTGAGCGAGAAAAGCACAAAATGAACATATACTGCACTTTTCACACTAACTCAACACG
Organism: Chaetodon auriga; assembly: GCF_051107435.1. Taxonomy (NCBI): domain Eukaryota; kingdom Metazoa; phylum Chordata; class Actinopteri; order Chaetodontiformes; family Chaetodontidae; genus Chaetodon; species Chaetodon auriga. The sequence goes on from NW_027481975.1 coordinate 344,486, forward strand.
AATTCAAAATAAACCATGCTGTCCTTCAAAAACATGCAAGAATTGATGTTTCTAAAGTGGAAATGTGATTCTCTGACAGTTTGACAAATAAATACAAATGAATCTAAAATACTCATATTCCGTCATTTTCAAGTCAGAATAACGCTATTTGAGCGAGAAAAGCACAAAATGAACATATACTGCACTTTTCACACTAACTCAACAGGAATTCAAAATAAACCATGCTGTCCTTCAAAAACATGCAAGACTTGATGTTTCTACAGTGGAATTGTCATTCTCACACAGTTTGATACATAAAAACACATGAATCTGAAATAAGCACATACTGTCATTTTCCGCTCAAAATAACGCTATTTGAGCGAGAAAAGCACAAAATGAACATATACTGCACTTTTCACACTAACTCAACACGAATTCAAAAGAAACCATGCTGGCCTTCAAAAACATGCAAGAATTGATGTTTCTAAAGTGGAAATGTCATTCTATGACAGTTTGACAAATAAATACAAATGAATCTAAAATACTCATATTCCGTCATTTTCAAGTCAGAATAACGCTATTTGAGCGAGAAAAGCACAAAATGAACATATACTGCACTTTTCACACTAACTCAACACGAATTCAAAATAAACCATGCTGTCCTTCAAAAACATGCAAGACTTGATGTTTCTACAGTGGAATTGTCATTCTCACACAGTTTGATACATAAAAACACATGAATCTGAAATAAGCACATACTGTCATTTTCCGCTCAAAATAACGCTATTTGAGCGAGAAAAGCACAAAATGAACATATACTGCACTTTTCACACTAACTCAACACGAATTCAAAAGAAACCATGCTGGCCTTCAAAAACATGCAAGAATTGATGTTTCTAAAGTGGAAATGTCATTCTATGACAGTTTGACAAATAAATACAAATGAATCTAAAATACTCATATTCCGTCATTTTCAGGTCAAAATAACGCTATTTGAGCGAGAAAAGCACAAAATGAACATATACTGCACTTTTCACACTAACTCAACACGAATTCAAAAGAAACCATGCTGTCCTTCAAAAACATGCAAGAATTGATGTTTCTAAAGTGGAAATGTCATTCTCTGACAGTTTGACAAATAAATACAAATGAATCTAAAATACTCATATTCCGTCATTTTCAAGTCAGAATAACGCTATTTGAGCGAGAAAAGCACAAAATGAACATATACTGCACTTTTCACACTAACTCAACACGAATTCAAAAGAAACCATGCTGTCCTTCAAAAACATGCAAGACTTGATGTTTCTACAGTGGAATTGTCATTCTCACACAGTTTGATACATAAAAACACATGAATCTGAAATAAGCACATACTGTCATTTTCCGCTCAAAATAACGCTATTTGAGCGAGAAAAGCACAAAATGAACATATACTGCACTTTTCACACTAACTCAACACGAATTCAAAAGAAACCATGCTGGCCTTCAAAAACATGCAAGAATTGATGTTTCTAAAGTGGAAATGTCATTCTATGACAGTTTGACAAATAAATACAAATGAATCTAAAATACTCATATTCCGTCATTTTCAAGTCAGAATAACGCTATTTGAGCGAGAAAAGCACAAAATGAACATATACTGCACTTTTCACACTAACTCAACACGAATTCAAAAGAAACCATGCTGTCCTTCAAAAACATGCAAGACTTGATGTTTCTACAGTGGAATTGTCATTCTCACACAGTTTGATACATAAAAACACATGAATCTGAAATAAGCACATACTGTCATTTTCCGCTCAAAATAACGCTATTTGAGCGAGAAAAGCACAAAATGAACATATACTGCACTTTTCACACTAACTCCACACGAATTCAAAAGAAACCATGCTGGCCTTCAAAAACATGCAAGAATTGATGTTTCTAAAGTGGAAATGTCATTCTATGACAGTTTGACAAATAAATACAAATGAATCTAAAATACTCATATTCCGTCATTTTCAAGTCAGAATAACGCTATTTGAGCGAGAAAAGCACAAAATGAACATATACTGCACTTTTCACACTAACTCAACACGAATTCAAAATAAACCATGCTGGCCTTCAAAAACATGCAAGAATTGATGTTTCTAAAGTGGAAATGTCATTCTATGACAGTTTGACAAATAAATACAAATGAATCTAAAATACTCATATTCCGTCATTTTCAAGTCAGAATAACGCTATTTGAGCGAGAAAAGCACAAAATGAACATATACTGCACTTTTCACACTAACTCAACACGAATTCAAAAGAAACCATGCTGTCCTTCAAAAACATGCAAGACTTGATGTTTCTACAGTGGAATTGTCATTCTCACACAGTTTGATACATAAAAACACATGAATCTGAAATAAGCACATACTGTCATTTTCCGCTCAAAATAACGCTATTTGAGCGAGAAAAGCACAAAATGAACATATACTGCACTTTTCACACTAACTCCACACGAATTCAAAAGAAACCATGCTGGCCTTCAAAAACATGCAAGAATTGATGTTTCTAAAGTGGAAATGTCATTCTATGACAGTTTGACAAATAAATACAAATGAATCTAAAATACTCATATTCCGTCATTTTCAAGTCAGAATAACGCTATTTGAGCGAGAAAAGCACAAAATGAACATATACTGCACTTTTCACACTAACTCAACACGAATTCAAAAGAAACCATGCTGTCCTTCAAAAACATGCAAGAATTGATGTTTCTAAAGTGGAAATGTCATTCTATGACAGTTTGACAAATAAATACAAATGAATCTAAAATACTCATATTCCGTCATTTTCAGGTCAAAATAACGCTATTTGAGCGAGAAAAGCACAAAATGAACATATACTGCACTTTTCACACTAACTCAACACGAATTCAAAAGAAACCATGCTGGCCTTCAAAAACATGCAAGAATTGATGTTTCTAAAGTGGAAATGTCATTCTCTGACAGTTTGACAAATAAATACAAATGAATCTAAAATACTCATATTCCGTCATTTTCAAGTCAGAATAACGCTATTTGAGCGAGAAAAGCACAAAATGAACATATACTGCACTTTTCACACTAACTCAACAGGAATTCAAAATAAACCATGCTGTCCTTCAAAAACATGCAAGACTTGATGTTTCTACAGTGGAATTGTCATTCTCACACAGTTTGATACATAAAAACACATGAATCTGAAATAAGCACATACTGTCATTTTCCGCTCAAAATAACGCTATTTGAGCGAGAAAAGCACAAAATGAACATATACTGCACTTTTCACACTAACTCAACACGAATTCAAAAGAAACCATGCTGTCCTTCAAAAACATGCAAGACTTGATGTTTCTACAGTGGAATTGTCATTCTCACACAGTTTGATACATAAAAACACATGAATCTGAAATAAGCACATACTGTCATTTTCCGCTCAAAATAACGCTATTTGAGCGAGAAAAGCACAAAATGAACATATACTGCACTTTTCACACTAACTCAACACGAATTCAAAAGAAACCATGCTGGCCTTCAAAAACATGCAAGAATTGATGTTTCTAAAGTGGAAATGTCATTCTATGACAGTTTGACAAATAAATACAAATGAATCTAAAATACTCATATTCCGTCATTTTCAGGTCAAAATAACGCTATTTGAGCGAGAAAAGCACAAAATGAACATATACTGCACTTTTCACACTAACTCAACACGAATTCAAAAGAAAACATGCTGGCCTTCAAAAACATGCAAGAATTGATGTTTCTAAAGTGGAAATGTCATTCTCTGACAGTTTGACAAATAAATACAAATGAATCTAAAATACTCATATTCCGTCATTTTCAAGTCAGAATAACGCTATTTGAGCGAGAAAAGCACAAAATGAACATATACTGCACTTTTCACACTAACTCAACAGGAATTCAAAAGAAACCATGCTGTCCTTCAAAAACATGCAAGACTTGATGTTTCTACAGTGGAATTGTCATTCTCACACAGTTTGATACATAAAAACACATGAATCTGAAATAAGCACATACTGTCATTTTCCGCTCAAAATAACGCTATTTGAGCGAGAAAAGCACAAAATGAACATATACTGCACTTTTCACACTAACTCAACACGAATTCAAAAGAAACCATGCTGGCCTTCAAAAACATGCAAGAATTGATGTTTCTAAAGTGGAAATGTCATTCTATGACAGTTTGACAAATAAATACAAATGAATCTAAAATACTCATATTCCGTCATTTTCAGGTCAAAATAACGCTATTTGAGCGAGAAAAGCACAAAATGAACATATACTGCACTTTTCACACTAACTCAACACGAATTCAAAAGAAACCATGCTGTCCTTCAAAAACATGCAAGAATTGATGTTTCTAAAGTGGAAATGTGATTCTCTGACAGTTTGACAAATAAATACAAATGAATCTAAAATACTCATATTCCGTCATTTTCAAGTCAGAATAACGCTATTTGAGCGAGAAAAGCACAAAATGAACATATACTGCACTTTTCACACTAACTCAACAGGAATTCAAAATAAACCATGCTGTCCTTCAAAAACATGCAAGACTTGATGTTTCTACAGTGGAATTGTCATTCTCACACAGTTTGATACATAAAAACACATGAATCTGAAATAAGCACATACTGTCATTTTCCGCTCAAAATAACGCTATTTGAGCGAGAAAAGCACAAAATGAACATATACTGCACTTTTCACACTAACTCAACACGAATTCAAAAGAAACCATGCTGGCCTTCAAAAACATGCAAGAATTGATGTTTCTAAAGTGGAAATGTCATTCTATGACAGTTTGACAAATAAATACAAATGAATCTAAAATACTCATATTCCGTCATTTTCAAGTCAGAATAACGCTATTTGAGCGAGAAAAGCACAAAATGAACATATACTGCACTTTTCACACTAACTCAACACGAATTCAAAATAAACCATGCTGTCCTTCAAAAACATGCAAGACTTGATGTTTCTACAGTGGAATTGTCATTCTCACACAGTTTGATACATAAAAACACATGAATCTGAAATAAGCACATACTGTCATTTTCCGCTCAAAATAACGCTATTTGAGCGAGAAAAGCACAAAATGAACATATACTGCACTTTTCACACTAACTCAACACGAATTCAAAAGAAACCATGCTGGCCTTCAAAAACATGCAAGAATTGATGTTTCTAAAGTGGAAATGTCATTCTATGACAGTTTGACAAATAAATACAAATGAATCTAAAATACTCATATTCCGTCATTTTCAGGTCAAAATAACGCTATTTGAGCGAGAAAAGCACAAAATGAACATATACTGCACTTTTCACACTAACTCAACACGAATTCAAAAGAAACCATGCTGTCCTTCAAAAACATGCAAGAATTGATGTTTCTAAAGTGGAAATGTCATTCTCTGACAGTTTGACAAATAAATACAAATGAATCTAAAATACTCATATTCCGTCATTTTCAAGTCAGAATAACGCTATTTGAGCGAGAAAAGCACAAAATGAACATATACTGCACTTTTCACACTAACTCAACACGAATTCAAAAGAAACCATGCTGTCCTTCAAAAACATGCAAGACTTGATGTTTCTACAGTGGAATTGTCATTCTCACACAGTTTGATACATAAAAACACATGAATCTGAAATAAGCACATACTGTCATTTTCCGCTCAAAATAACGCTATTTGAGCGAGAAAAGCACAAAATGAACATATACTGCACTTTTCACACTAACTCAACACGAATTCAAAAGAAACCATGCTGGCCTTCAAAAACATGCAAGAATTGATGTTTCTAAAGTGGAAATGTCATTCTATGACAGTTTGACAAATAAATACAAATGAATCTAAAATACTCATATTCCGTCATTTTCAAGTCAGAATAACGCTATTTGAGCGAGAAAAGCACAAAATGAACATATACTGCACTTTTCACACTAACTCAACACGAATTCAAAAGAAACCATGCTGTCCTTCAAAAACATGCAAGACTTGATGTTTCTACAGTGGAATTGTCATTCTCACACAGTTTGATACATAAAAACACATGAATCTGAAATAAGCACATACTGTCATTTTCCGCTCAAAATAACGCTATTTGAGCGAGAAAAGCACAAAATGAACATATACTGCACTTTTCACACTAACTCAACACGAATTCAAAAGAAACCATGCTGGCCTTCAAAAACATGCAAGAATTGATGTTTCTAAAGTGGAAATGTCATTCTATGACAGTTTGACAAATAAATACAAATGAATCTAAAATACTCATATTCCGTCATTTTCAAGTCAGAATAACGCTATTTGAGCGAGAAAAGCACAAAATGAACATATACTGCACTTTTCACACTAACTCAACACGAATTCAAAAGAAACCATGCTGTCCTTCAAAAACATGCAAGACTTGATGTTTCTACAGTGGAATTGTCATTCTCACACAGTTTGATACATAAAAACACATGAATCTGAAATAAGCACATACTGTCATTTTCCGCTCAAAATAACGCTATTTGAGCGAGAAAAGCACAAAATGAACATATACTGCACTTTTCACACTAACTCAACACGAATTCAAAAGAAACCATGCTGGCCTTCAAAAACATGCAAGAATTGATGTTTCTAAAGTGGAAATGTCATTCTCTGACAGTTTGACAAATAAATACAAATGAATCTAAAATACTCATATTCCGTCATTTTCAAGTCAGAATAACGCTATTTGAGCGAGAAAAGCACAAAATGAACATATACTGCACTTTTCACACTAACTCAACAGGAATTCAAAATAAACCATGCTGTCCTTCAAAAACATGCAAGACTTGATGTTTCTACAGTGGAATTGTCATTCTCACACAGTTTGATACATAAAAACACATGAATCTGAAATAAGCACATACTGTCATTTTCCGCTCAAAATAACGCTATTTGAGCGAGAAAAGCACAAAATGAACATATACTGCACTTTTCACACTAACTCAACACGAATTCAAAAGAAACCATGCTGTCCTTCAAAAACATGCAAGACTTGATGTTTCTACAGTGGAATTGTCATTCTCACACAGTTTGATACATAAAAACACATGAATCTGAAATAAGCACATACTGTCATTTTCCGCTCAAAATAACGCTATTTGAGCGAGAAAAGCACAAAATGAACATATACTGCACTTTTCACACTAACTCAACACGAATTCAAAAGAAACCATGCTGGCCTTCAAAAACATGCAAGAATTGATGTTTCTAAAGTGGAAATGTCATTCTCTGACAGTTTGACAAATAAATACAAATGAATCTAAAATACTCATATTCCGTCATTTTCAAGTCAGAATAACGCTATTTGAGCGAGAAAAGCACAAAATGAACATATACTGCACTTTTCACACTAACTCAACAGGAATTCAAAATAAACCATGCTGTCCTTCAAAAACATGCAAGACTTGATGTTTCTACAGTGGAATTGTCATTCTCACACAGTTTGATACATAAAAACACATGAATCTGAAATAAGCACATACTGTCATTTTCCGCTCAAAATAACGCTATTTGAGCGAGAAAAGCACAAAATGAACATATACTGCACTTTTCACACTAACTCAACACGAATTCAAAAGAAACCATGCTGGCCTTCAAAAACATGCAAGAATTGATGTTTCTAAAGTGGAAATGTCATTCTATGACAGTTTGACAAATAAATACAAATGAATCTAAAATACTCATATTCCGTCATTTTCAGGTCAAAATAACGCTATTTGAGCGAGAAAAGCACAAAATGAACATATACTGCACTTTTCACACTAACTCAACACGAATTCAAAAGAAAACATGCTGGCCTTCAAAAACATGCAAGAATTGATGTTTCTAAAGTGGAAATGTCATTCTCTGACAGTTTGACAAATAAATACAAATGAATCTAAAATACTCATATTCCGTCATTTTCAAGTCAGAATAACGCTATTTGAGCGAGAAAAGCACAAAATGAACATATACTGCACTTTTCACACTAACTCAACACGAATTCAAAAGAAACCATGCTGTCCTTCAAAAACATGTAAGAATTGATGTTTCTAAAGTGGAAATGTCATTCTCTGACAGTTTGACAAATAAATACAAATGAATCAAAAAATACTCATATTCCGTCATTTTCAAGTCAGAATAACGCTATTTGAGCGAGAAAAGCACAAAATGAACATATACTGCACTTTTCACACTAACTCAACAGGAATTCAAAATAAACCATGCTGTCCTTCAAAAACATGCAAGACTTGATGTTTCTACAGTGGAATTGTCATTCTCACACAGTTTGATACATAAAAACACATGAATCTGAAATAAGCACATACTGTCATTTTCCGCTCAAAATAACGCTATTTGAGCGAGAAAAGCACAAAATGAACATATACTGCACTTTTCACACTAACTCAACACGAATTCAAAAGAAACCATGCTGTCCTTCAAAAACATGCAAGAATTGATGTTTCTAAAGTGGAAATGTCATTCTCTGACAGTTTGACAAATAAATACAAATGAATCTAAAATACTCATATTCCGTCATTTTCAAGTCAGAATAACGCTATTTGAGCGAGAAAAGCACAAAATGAACATATACTGCACTTTTCACACTAACTCAACAGGAATTCAAAAGAAACCATGCTGTCCTTCAAAAACATGCAAGAATTGATGTTTCTAAAGTGGAAATGTCATTCTCTGACAGTTTGACAAATAAATACAAATGAATCTAAAATACTCATATTCCGTCATTTTCAAGTCAGAATAACGCTATTTGAGCGAGAAAAGCACAAAATGAACATATACTGCACTTTTCACACTAACTCAACACGAATTCAAAAGAAACCATGCTGGCCTTCAAAAACATGCAAGAATTGATGTTTCTAAAGTGGAAATGTCATTCTATGACAGTTTGACAAATAAATACAAATGAATCTAAAATACTCATATTCCGTCATTTTCAGGTCAAAATAACGCTATTTGAGCGAGAAAAGCACAAAATGAACATATACTGCACTTTTCACACTAACTTAACACGAATTCAAAAGAAAACATGCTGGCCTTCAAAAACATGCAAGAATTGATGTTTCTAAAGTGGAAATGTCATTCTCTGACAGTTTGACAAATAAATACAAATGAATCTAAAATACTCATATTCCGTCATTTTCAAGTCAGAATAACGCTATTTGAGCGAGAAAAGCACAAAATGAACATATACTGCACTTTTCACACTAACTCAACACGAATTCAAAAGAAACCATGCTGTCCTTCAAAAACATGTAAGAATTGATGTTTCTAAATTGGAAATGTCATTCTCTGACAGTTTGACAAATAAATACAAATGAATCTAAAATACTCATATTCCGTCATTTTCAAGTCAGAATAACGCTATTTGAGCGAGAAAAGCACAAAATGAACATATACTGCACTTTTCACACTAACTCAACACGAATTCAAAATAAACCATGCTGTCCTTCAAAAACATGCAAGACTTGATGTTTCTACAGTGGAATTGTCATTCTCACACAGTTTGATACATAAAAACACATGAATCTGAAATAAGCACATACTGTCATTTTCCGCTCAAAATAACGCTATTTCAGCGAGAAAAGCACAAAATGAACATATACTGCACTTTTCACACTAACTCAACACGAATTCAAAAGAAACCATGCTGTCCTTCAAAAACATGCAAGAATTGATGTTTCTAAAGTGGAAATGTCATTCTCTGACAGTTTGACAAATAAATACAAATGAATCTAAAATACTCATATTCCGTCATTTTCAAGTCAGAATAACGCTATTTGAGCGAGAAAAGCACAAAATGAACATATACTGCACTTTTCACACTAACTCAACACGAATTCAAAAGAAACCATGCTGTCCTTCAAAAACATGCAAGAATTGATGTTTCTAAAGTGGAAATGTCATTCTCTGACAGTTTGACAAATAAATACAAATGAATCTAAAATACTCATATTCCGTCATTTTCAAGTCAGAATAACGCTATTTGAGCGAGAAAAGCACAAAATGAACATATACTGCACTTTTCACACTAACTCAACACGAATTCAAAAGAAACCATGCTGTCCTTCAAAAACATGCAAGACTTGATGTTTCTACAGTGGAATTGTCATTCTCACACAGTTTGATACATAAAAACACATGAATCTGAAATAAGCACATACTGTCATTTTCCGCTCAAAATAACGCTATTTGAGCGAGAAAAGCACAAAATGAACATATACTGCACTTTTCACACTAACTCAACACGAATTCAAAAGAAACCATGCTGTCCTTCAAAAACATGCAAGAATTGATGTTTCTAAAGTGGAAATGTCATTCTCTGACAGTTTGACAAATAAATACAAATGAATCTAAAATACTCATATTCCGTCATTTTCAAGTCAGAATAACGCTATTTGAGCGAGAAAAGCACAAAATGAACATATACTGCACTTTTCACACTAACTCAACACGAATTCAAAAGAAACCATGCTGTCCTTCAAAAACATGCAAGACTTGATGTTTCTACAGTGGAATTGTCATTCTCACACAGTTTGATACATAAAAACACATGAATCTGAAATAAGCACATACTGTCATTTTCCGCTCAAAATAACGCTATTTGAGCGAGAAAAGCACAAAATGAACATATACTGCACTTTTCACACTAACTCAACACGAATTCAAAAGAAACCATGCTGGCCTTCAAAAACATGCAAGAATTGATGTTTCTAAAGTGGAAATGTCATTCTATGACAGTTTGACAAATAAATACAAATGAATCTAAAATACTCATATTCCGTCATTTTCAAGTCAGAATAACGCTATTTGAGCGAGAAAAGCACAAAATGAACATATACTGCACTTTTCACACTAACTCAACACGAATTCAAAAGAAACCATGCTGTCCTTCAAAAACATGCAAGACTTGATGTTTCTACAGTGGAATTGTCATTCTCACACAGTTTGATACATAAAAACACATGAATCTGAAATAAGCACATACTGTCATTTTCCGCTCAAAATAACGCTATTTGAGCGAGAAAAGCACAAAATGAACATATACTGCACTTTTCACACTAACTCCACACGAATTCAAAAGAAACCATGCTGGCCTTCAAAAACATGCAAGAATTGATGTTTCTAAAGTGGAAATGTCATTCTATGACAGTTTGACAAATAAATACAAATGAATCTAAAATACTCATATTCCGTCATTTTCAAGTCAGAATAACGCTATTTGAGCGAGAAAAGCACAAAATGAACATATACTGCACTTTTCACACTAACTCAACACGAATTCAAAAGAAACCATGCTGGCCTTCAAAAACATGCAAGAATTGATGTTTCTAAAGTGGAAATGTCATTCTATGACAGTTTGACAAATAAATACAAATGAATCTAAAATACTCATATTCCGTCATTTTCAAGTCAGAATAACGCTATTTGAGCGAGAAAAGCACAAAATGAACATATACTGCACTTTTCACACTAACTCAACACGAATTCAAAAGAAACCATGCTGTCCTTCAAAAACATGCAAGACTTGATGTTTCTACAGTGGAATTGTCATTCTCACACAGTTTGATACATAAAAACACATGAATCTGAAATAAGCACATACTGTCATTTTCCGCTCAAAATAACGCTATTTCAGCGAGAAAAGCACAAAATGAACATATACTGCACTTTTCACACTAACTCAACACGAATTCAAAAGAAACCATGCTGTCCTTCAAAAACATGCAAGAATTGATGTTTCTAAAGTGGAAATGTCATTCTCTGACAGTTTGACAAATAAATACAAATGAATCTAAAATACTCATATTCCGTCATTTTCAAGTCAGAATAACGCTATTTGAGCGAGAAAAGCACAAAATGAACATATACTGCACTTTTCACACTAACTCAACACGAATTCAAAAGAAACCATGCTGTCCTTCAAAAACATGCAAGAATTGATGTTTCTAAAGTGGAAATGTCATTCTCTGACAGTTTGACAAATAAATACAAATGAATCTAAAATACTCATATTCCGTCATTTTCAAGTCAGAATAACGCTATTTGAGCGAGAAAAGCACAAAATGAACATATACTGCACTTTTCACACTAACTCAACACGAATTCAAAAGAAACCATGCTGTCCTTCAAAAACATGCAAGACTTGATGTTTCTACAGTGGAATTGTCATTCTCACACAGTTTGATACATAAAAACACATGAATCTGAAATAAGCACATACTGTCATTTTCCGCTCAAAATAACGCTATTTGAGCGAGAAAAGCACAAAATGAACATATACTGCACTTTTCACACTAACTCAACACGAATTCAAAAGAAACCATGCTGTCCTTCAAAAACATGCAAGAATTGATGTTTCTAAAGTGGAAATGTCATTCTCTGACAGTTTGACAAATAAATACAAATGAATCTAAAATACTCATATTCCGTCATTTTCAAGTCAGAATAACGCTATTTGAGCGAGAAAAGCACAAAATGAACATATACTGCACTTTTCACACTAACTCAACACGAATTCAAAAGAAACCATGCTGTCCTTCAAAAACATGCAAGACTTGATGTTTCTACAGTGGAATTGTCATTCTCACACAGTTTGATACATAAAAACACATGAATCTGAAATAAGCACATACTGTCATTTTCCGCTCAAAATAACGCTATTTGAGCGAGAAAAGCACAAAATGAACATATACTGCACTTTTCACACTAACTCAACACGAATTCAAAAGAAACCATGCTGGCCTTCAAAAACATGCAAGAATTGATGTTTCTAAAGTGGAAATGTCATTCTATGACAGTTTGACAAATAAATACAAATGAATCTAAAATACTCATATTCCGTCATTTTCAAGTCAGAATAACGCTATTTGAGCGAGAAAAGCACAAAATGAACATATACTGCACTTTTCACACTAACTCAACACGAATTCAAAAGAAACCATGCTGTCCTTCAAAAACATGCAAGACTTGATGTTTCTACAGTGGAATTGTCATTCTCACACAGTTTGATACATAAAAACACATGAATCTGAAATAAGCACATACTGTCATTTTCCGCTCAAAATAACGCTATTTGAGCGAGAAAAGCACAAAATGAACATATACTGCACTTTTCACACTAACTCCACACGAATTCAAAAGAAACCATGCTGGCCTTCAAAAACATGCAAGAATTGATGTTTCTAAAGTGGAAATGTCATTCTATGACAGTTTGACAAATAAATACAAATGAATCTAAAATACTCATATTCCGTCATTTTCAAGTCAGAATAACGCTATTTGAGCGAGAAAAGCACAAAATGAACATATACTGCACTTTTCACACTAACTCAACACGAATTCAAAAGAAACCATGCTGGCCTTCAAAAACATGCAAGAATTGATGTTTCTAAAGTGGAAATGTCATTCTATGACAGTTTGACAAATAAATACAAATGAATCTAAAATACTCATATTCCGTCATTTTCAAGTCAGAATAACGCTATTTGAGCGAGAAAAGCACAAAATGAACATATACTGCACTTTTCACACTAACTCAACACGAATTCAAAAGAAACCATGCTGTCCTTCAAAAACATGCAAGACTTGATGTTTCTACAGTGGAATTGTCATTCTCACACAGTTTGATACATAAAAACACATGAATCTGAAATAAGCACATACTGTCATTTTCCGCTCAAAATAACGCTATTTGAGCGAGAAAAGCACAAAATGAACATATACTGCACTTTTCACACTAACTCCACACGAATTCAAAAGAAACCATGCTGGCCTTCAAAAACATGCAAGAATTGATGTTTCTAAAGTGGAAATGTCATTCTATGACAGTTTGACAAATAAATACAAATGAATCTAAAATACTCATATTCCGTCATTTTCAAGTCAGAATAACGCTATTTGAGCGAGAAAAGCACAAAATGAACATATACTGCACTTTTCACACTAACTCAACACGAATTCAAAAGAAACCATGCTGTCCTTCAAAAACATGCAAGAATTGATGTTTCTAAAGTGGAAATGTCATTCTATGACAGTTTGACAAATAAATACAAATGAATCTAAAATACTCATATTCCGTCATTTTCAGGTCAAAATAACGCTATTTGAGCGAGAAAAGCACAAAATGAACATATACTGCACTTTTCACACTAACTCAACACGAATTCAAAAGAAACCATGCTGGCCTTCAAAAACATGCAAGAATTGATGTTTCTAAAGTGGAAATGTCATTCTCTGACAGTTTGACAAATAAATACAAATGAATCTAAAATACTCATATTCCGTCATTTTCAAGTCAGAATAACGCTATTTGAGCGAGAAAAGCACAAAATGAACATATACTGCACTTTTCACACTAACTCAACAGGAATTCAAAATAAACCATGCTGTCCTTCAAAAACATGCAAGACTTGATGTTTCTACAGTGGAATTGTCATTCTCACACAGTTTGATACATAAAAACACATGAATCTGAAATAAGCACATACTGTCATTTTCCGCTCAAAATAACGCTATTTGAGCGAGAAAAGCACAAAATGAACATATACTGCACTTTTCACACTAACTCAACACGAATTCAAAAGAAACCATGCTGTCCTTCAAAAACATGCAAGACTTGATGTTTCTACAGTGGAATTGTCATTCTCACACAGTTTGATACATAAAAACACATGAATCTGAAATAAGCACATACTGTCATTTTCCGCTCAAAATAACGCTATTTGAGCGAGAAAAGCACAAAATGAACATATACTGCACTTTTCACACTAACTCAACACGAATTCAAAAGAAACCATGCTGGCCTTCAAAAACATGCAAGAATTGATGTTTCTAAAGTGGAAATGTCATTCTATGACAGTTTGACAAATAAATACAAATGAATCTAAAATACTCATATTCCGTCATTTTCAGGTCAAAATAACGCTATTTGAGCGAGAAAAGCACAAAATGAACATATACTGCACTTTTCACACTAACTCAACACGAATTCAAAAGAAACCATGCTGGCCTTCAAAAACATGCAAGAATTGATGTTTCTAAAGTGGAAATGTCATTCTATGACAGTTTGACAAATAAATACAAATGAATCTAAAATACTCATATTCCGTCATTTTCAAGTCAGAATAACGCTATTTGAGCGAGAAAAGCACAAAATGAACATATACTGCACTTTTCACACTAACTCAACACGAATTCAAAATAAACCATGCTGTCCTTCAAAAACATGCAAGACTTGATGTTTCTACAGTGGAATTGTCATTCTCACACAGTTTGATACATAAAAACACATGAATCTGAAATAAGCACATACTGTCATTTTCCGCTCAAAATAACGCTATTTGAGCGAGAAAAGCACAAAATGAACATATACTGCACTTTTCACACTAACTCAACACGAATTCAAAAGAAACCATGCTGGCCTTCAAAAACATGCAAGAATTGATGTTTCTAAAGTGGAAATGTCATTCTATGACAGTTTGACAAATAAATACAAATGAATCTAAAATACTCATATTCCGTCATTTTCAGGTCAAAATAACGCTATTTGAGCGAGAAAAGCACAAAATGAACATATACTGCACTTTTCACACTAACTCAACACGAATTCAAAAGAAACCATGCTGTCCTTCAAAAACATGCAAGAATTGATGTTTCTAAAGTGGAAATGTCATTCTCTGACAGTTTGACAAATAAATACAAATGAATCTAAAATACTCATATTCCGTCATTTTCAAGTCAGAATAACGCTATTTGAGCGAGAAAAGCACAAAATGAACATATACTGCACTTTTCACACTAACTCAACACGAATTCAAAAGAAACCATGCTGTCCTTCAAAAACATGCAAGACTTGATGTTTCTACAGTGGAATTGTCATTCTCACACAGTTTGATACATAAAAACACATGAATCTGAAATAAGCACATACTGTCATTTTCCGCTCAAAATAACGCTATTTGAGCGAGAAAAGCACAAAATGAACATATACTGCACTTTTCACACTAACTCAACACGAATTCAAAAGAAACCATGCTGGCCTTCAAAAACATGCAAGAATTGATGTTTCTAAAGTGGAAATGTCATTCTATGACAGTTTGACAAATAAATACAAATGAATCTAAAATACTCATATTCCGTCATTTTCAAGTCAGAATAACGCTATTTGAGCGAGAAAAGCACAAAATGAACATATACTGCACTTTTCACACTAACTCAACACGAATTCAAAAGAAACCATGCTGTCCTTCAAAAACATGCAAGACTTGATGTTTCTACAGTGGAATTGTCATTCTCACACAGTTTGATACATAAAAACACATGAATCTGAAATAAGCACATACTGTCATTTTCCGCTCAAAATAACGCTATTTGAGCGAGAAAAGCACAAAATGAACATATACTGCACTTTTCACACTAACTCAACACGAATTCAAAAGAAACCATGCTGGCCTTCAAAAACATGCAAGAATTGATGTTTCTAAAGTGGAAATGTCATTCTATGACAGTTTGACAAATAAATACAAATGAATCTAAAATACTCATATTCCGTCATTTTCAAGTCAGAATAACGCTATTTGAGCGAGAAAAGCACAAAATGAACATATACTGCACTTTTCACACTAACTCAACACGAATTCAAAAGAAACCATGCTGTCCTTCAAAAACATGCAAGACTTGATGTTTCTACAGTGGAATTGTCATTCTCACACAGTTTGATACATAAAAACACATGAATCTGAAATAAGCACATACTGTCATTTTCCGCTCAAAATAACGCTATTTGAGCGAGAAAAGCACAAAATGAACATATACTGCACTTTTCACACTAACTCAACACGAATTCAAAAGAAACCATGCTGGCC
This sequence comes from Chaetodon auriga, assembly GCF_051107435.1. Lineage (NCBI taxonomy): Eukaryota > Metazoa > Chordata > Actinopteri > Chaetodontiformes > Chaetodontidae > Chaetodon > Chaetodon auriga. The sequence continues at coordinate 361,403 of NW_027481975.1, forward strand.
TTCAAAAACATGCAAGAATTGATGTTTCTAAAGTGGAAATGTCATTCTCTGACAGTTTGACAAATAAATACAAATGAATCTAAAATACTCATATTCCGTCATTTTCAAGTCAGAATAACGCTATTTGAGCGAGAAAAGCACAAAATGAACATATACTGCACTTTTCACACTAACTCAACACGAATTCAAAATAAACCATGCTGTCCTTCAAAAACATGCAAGACTTGATGTTTCTACAGTGGAATTGTCATTCTCACACAGTTTGATACATAAAAACACATGAATCTGAAATAAGCACATACTGTCATTTTCCGCTCAAAATAACGCTATTTGAGCGAGAAAAGCACAAAATGAACATATACTGCACTTTTCACACTAACTCAACACGAATTCAAAAGAAACCATGCTGTCCTTCAAAAACATGCAAGACTTGATGTTTCTACAGTGGAATTGTCATTCTCACACAGTTTGATACATAAAAACACATGAATCTGAAATAAGCACATACTGTCATTTTCCGCTCAAAATAACGCTATTTGAGCGAGAAAAGCACAAAATGAACATATACTGCACTTTTCACACTAACTCAACACGAATTCAAAAGAAACCATGCTGGCCTTCAAAAACATGCAAGAATTGATGTTTCTAAAGTGGAAATGTCATTCTCTGACAGTTTGACAAATAAATACAAATGAATCTAAAATACTCATATTCCGTCATTTTCAAGTCAGAATAACGCTATTTGAGCGAGAAAAGCACAAAATGAACATATACTGCACTTTTCACACTAACTCAACAGGAATTCAAAATAAACCATGCTGTCCTTCAAAAACATGCAAGACTTGATGTTTCTACAGTGGAATTGTCATTCTCACACAGTTTGATACATAAAAACACATGAATCTGAAATAAGCACATACTGTCATTTTCCGCTCAAAATAACGCTATTTGAGCGAGAAAAGCACAAAATGAACATATACTGCACTTTTCACACTAACTCAACACGAATTCAAAAGAAACCATGCTGGCCTTCAAAAACATGCAAGAATTGATGTTTCTAAAGTGGAAATGTCATTCTATGACAGTTTGACAAATAAATACAAATGAATCTAAAATACTCATATTCCGTCATTTTCAGGTCAAAATAACGCTATTTGAGCGAGAAAAGCACAAAATGAACATATACTGCACTTTTCACACTAACTCAACACGAATTCAAAAGAAAACATGCTGGCCTTCAAAAACATGCAAGAATTGATGTTTCTAAAGTGGAAATGTCATTCTCTGACAGTTTGACAAATAAATACAAATGAATCTAAAATACTCATATTCCGTCATTTTCAAGTCAGAATAACGCTATTTGAGCGAGAAAAGCACAAAATGAACATATACTGCACTTTTCACACTAACTCAACACGAATTCAAAAGAAACCATGCTGTCCTTCAAAAACATGTAAGAATTGATGTTTCTAAAGTGGAAATGTCATTCTCTGACAGTTTGACAAATAAATACAAATGAATCAAAAAATACTCATATTCCGTCATTTTCAAGTCAGAATAACGCTATTTGAGCGAGAAAAGCACAAAATGAACATATACTGCACTTTTCACACTAACTCAACAGGAATTCAAAATAAACCATGCTGTCCTTCAAAAACATGCAAGACTTGATGTTTCTACAGTGGAATTGTCATTCTCACACAGTTTGATACATAAAAACACATGAATCTGAAATAAGCACATACTGTCATTTTCCGCTCAAAATAACGCTATTTGAGCGAGAAAAGCACAAAATGAACATATACTGCACTTTTCACACTAACTCAACACGAATTCAAAAGAAACCATGCTGTCCTTCAAAAACATGCAAGAATTGATGTTTCTAAAGTGGAAATGTCATTCTCTGACAGTTTGACAAATAAATACAAATGAATCTAAAATACTCATATTCCGTCATTTTCAAGTCAGAATAACGCTATTTGAGCGAGAAAAGCACAAAATGAACATATACTGCACTTTTCACACTAACTCAACAGGAATTCAAAAGAAACCATGCTGTCCTTCAAAAACATGCAAGAATTGATGTTTCTAAAGTGGAAATGTCATTCTCTGACAGTTTGACAAATAAATACAAATGAATCTAAAATACTCATATTCCGTCATTTTCAAGTCAGAATAACGCTATTTGAGCGAGAAAAGCACAAAATGAACATATACTGCACTTTTCACACTAACTCAACACGAATTCAAAAGAAACCATGCTGGCCTTCAAAAACATGCAAGAATTGATGTTTCTAAAGTGGAAATGTCATTCTATGACAGTTTGACAAATAAATACAAATGAATCTAAAATACTCATATTCCGTCATTTTCAGGTCAAAATAACGCTATTTGAGCGAGAAAAGCACAAAATGAACATATACTGCACTTTTCACACTAACTTAACACGAATTCAAAAGAAAACATGCTGGCCTTCAAAAACATGCAAGAATTGATGTTTCTAAAGTGGAAATGTCATTCTCTGACAGTTTGACAAATAAATACAAATGAATCTAAAATACTCATATTCCGTCATTTTCAAGTCAGAATAACGCTATTTGAGCGAGAAAAGCACAAAATGAACATATACTGCACTTTTCACACTAACTCAACACGAATTCAAAAGAAACCATGCTGTCCTTCAAAAACATGTAAGAATTGATGTTTCTAAATTGGAAATGTCATTCTCTGACAGTTTGACAAATAAATACAAATGAATCTAAAATACTCATATTCCGTCATTTTCAAGTCAGAATAACGCTATTTGAGCGAGAAAAGCACAAAATGAACATATACTGCACTTTTCACACTAACTCAACAGGAATTCAAAATAAACCATGCTGTCCTTCAAAAACATGCAAGACTTGATGTTTCTACAGTGGAATTGTCATTCTCACACAGTTTGATACATAAAAACACATGAATCTGAAATAAGCACATACTGTCATTTTCCGCTCAAAATAACGCTATTTCAGCGAGAAAAGCACAAAATGAACATATACTGCACTTTTCACACTAACTCAACACGAATTCAAAAGAAACCATGCTGTCCTTCAAAAACATGCAAGAATTGATGTTTCTAAAGTGGAAATGTCATTCTCTGACAGTTTGACAAATAAATACAAATGAATCTAAAATACTCATATTCCGTCATTTTCAAGTCAGAATAACGCTATTTGAGCGAGAAAAGCACAAAATGAACATATACTGCACTTTTCACACTAACTCAACACGAATTCAAAAGAAACCATGCTGTCCTTCAAAAACATGCAAGAATTGATGTTTCTAAAGTGGAAATGTCATTCTCTGACAGTTTGACAAATAAATACAAATGAATCTAAAATACTCATATTCCGTCATTTTCAAGTCAGAATAACGCTATTTGAGCGAGAAAAGCACAAAATGAACATATACTGCACTTTTCACACTAACTCAACACGAATTCAAAAGAAACCATGCTGTCCTTCAAAAACATGCAAGACTTGATGTTTCTACAGTGGAATTGTCATTCTCACACAGTTTGATACATAAAAACACATGAATCTGAAATAAGCACATACTGTCATTTTCCGCTCAAAATAACGCTATTTGAGCGAGAAAAGCACAAAATGAACATATACTGCACTTTTCACACTAACTCAACACGAATTCAAAAGAAACCATGCTGTCCTTCAAAAACATGCAAGAATTGATGTTTCTAAAGTGGAAATGTCATTCTCTGACAGTTTGACAAATAAATACAAATGAATCTAAAATACTCATATTCCGTCATTTTCCGCTCAAAATAACGCTATTTGAGCGAGAAAAGCACAAAATGAACATATACTGCACTTTTCACACTAACTCAACACGAATTCAAAAGAAACCATGCTGTCCTTCAAAAACATGCAAGAATTGATGTTTCTAAAGTGGAAATGTCATTCTCACACAGTTTGATACATAAAAACACATGAATCTGAAATAAGCACATACTGTCATTTTCCGCTCAAAATAACGCTATTTGAGCGAGAAAAGCACAAAATGAACATATACTGCACTTTTCACACTAACTCAACACGAATTCAAAAGAAACCATGCTGTCCTTCAAAAACATGCAAGAATTGATGTTTCTAAAGTGGAAATGTCATTCTCTGACAGTTTGACAAATAAATACAAATGAATCTAAAATACTCATATTCCGTCATTTTCAAGTCAAAATAACGCTATTTGAGCGAGAAAAGCACAAAATGAACATATACTGCACTTTTCACACTAACTCAACACGAATTCAAAATAAACCATGCTGTCCTTCAAAAACATGCAAGAATTGATGTTTCTAAAGTGGAAATGTCATTCTCTGACAGTTTGACAAATAAATACAAATGAATCTAAAATACTCATATTCCGTCATTTTCAAGTCAGAATAACGCTATTTGAGCGAGAAAAGCACAAAATGAACATATACTGCACTTTTCACACTAACTCAACAGGAATTCAAAATAAACCATGCTGTCCTTCAAAAACATGCAAGACTTGATGTTTCTACAGTGGAATTGTCATTCTCACACAGTTTGATACATAAAAACACATGAATCTGAAATAAGCACATACTGTCATTTTCCGCTCAAAATAACGCTATTTGAGCGAGAAAAGCACAAAATGAACATATACTGCACTTTTCACACTAACTCAACACGAATTCAAAAGAAACCATGCTGTCCTTCAAAAACATGCAAGACTTGATGTTTCTAAAGTGGAAATGTCATTCTCTGACAGTTTGACAAATAAATACAAATGAATCTAAAATACTCATATTCCGTCATTTTCAAGTCAGAATAACGCTATTTGAGCGAGAAAAGCACAAAATGAACATATACTGCACTTTTCACACTAACTCAACACGAATTCAAAAGAAACCATGCTGTCCTTCAAAAACATGCAAGAATTGATGTTTCTAAAGTGGAAATGTCATTCTCTGACAGTTTGACAAATAAATACAAATGAATCTAAAATACTCATATTCCGTCATTTTCAAGTCAGAATAACGCTATTTGAGCGAGAAAAGCACAAAATGAACATATACTGCACTTTTCACACTAACTCAACAGGAATTCAAAATAAACCATGCTGTCCTTCAAAAACATGCAAGAATTGATGTTTCTAAAGTGGAAATGTCATTCTCTGACAGTTTGACAAATAAATACAAATGAATCTAAAATACTCATATTCCGTCATTTTCAAGTCAGAATAACGCTATTTGAGCGAGAAAAGCACAAAATGAACATATACTGCACTTTTCACACTAACTCAACAGGAATTCAAAATAAACCATGCTGTCCTTCAAAAACATGCAAGACTTGATGTTTCTACAGTGGAATTGTCATTCTCACACAGTTTGATACATAAAAACACATGAATCTGAAATAAGCACATACTGTCATTTTCCGCTCAAAATAACGCTATTTGAGCGAGAAAAGCACAAAATGAACATATACTGCACTTTTCACACTAACTCAACACGAATTCAAAAGAAACCATGCTGTCCTTCAAAAACATGCAAGAATTGATGTTTCTAAAGTGGAAATGTCATTCTCTGACAGTTTGACAAATAAATACAAATGAATCTAAAATACTCATATTCCGTCATTTTCAAGTCAGAATAACGCTATTTGAGCGAGAAAAGCACAAAATGAACATATACTGCACTTTTCACACTAACTCAACAGGAATTCAAAATAAACCATGCTGTCCTTCAAAAACATGCAAGACTTGATGTTTCTACAGTGGAATTGTCATTCTCACACAGTTTGATACATAAAAACACATGAATCTGAAATAAGCACATACTGTCATTTTCCGCTCAAAATAACGCTATTTGAGCGAGAAAAGCACAAAATGAACATATACTGCACTTTTCACACTAACTCAACACGAATTCAAAAGAAACCATGCTGTCCTTCAAAAACATGCAAGAATTGATGTTTCTAAAGTGGAAATGTCATTCTCTGACAGTTTGACAAATAAATACAAATGAATCTAAAATACTCATATTCCGTCATTTTCAAGTCAGAATAACGCTATTTGAGCGAGAAAAGCACAAAATGAACATATACTGCACTTTTCACACTAACTCAACAGGAATTCAAAAGAAACTATGCTGTCCTTCAAAAACATGCAAGACTTGATGTTTCTACATTGGAATTGTCATTCTCACACAGTTTGATACATAAAAACACATGAATCTGAAATAAGCACATACTGTCATTTTCCGCTCAAAATAACGCTATTTGAGCGAGAAAAGCACAAAATGAACATATACTGCACTTTTCACACTAACTCAACACGAATTCAAAAGAAACCATGCTGTCCTTCAAAAACATGCAAGAATTGATGTTTCTAAAGTGGAAATGTCATTCTCTGACAGTTTGACAAATAAATACAAATGAATCTAAAATACTCATATTCCGTCATTTTCAAGTCAGAATAACGCTATTTGAGCGAGAAAAGCACAAAATGAACATATACTGCACTTTTCACACTAACTCAACAGGAATTCAAAATAAACCATGCTGTCCTTCAAAAACATGCAAGACTTGATGTTTCTACAGTGGAATTGTCATTCTCACACAGTTTGATACATAAAAACACATGAATCTGAAATAAGCACATACTGTCATTTTCCGCTCAAAATAACGCTATTTGAGCGAGAAAAGCACAAAATGAACATATACTGCACTTTTCACACTAACTCAACACGAATTCAAAAGAAACCATGCTGTCCTTCAAAAACATGCAAGAATTGATGTTTCTAAAGTGGAAATGTCATTCTATGACAGTTTGACAAATAAATACAAATTAATCTAAAATACTCATATTCCGTCATTTTCAAGTCAAAATAACGCTATTTGAGCGAGAAAAGCACAAAATGAACATATACTGCACTTTTCACACTAACTCAACACGAATTCAAAAGAAACCATGTTGGCCTTCAAAAACATGCAAGAATTGATGTTTCTAAAGTGGAAATGTCATTCTATGACAGTTTGACAAATAAATACAAATGAATCTAAAATACTCATATTCCGTCATTTTCAAGTCAGAATAACGCTATTTGAGCGAGAAAAGCACAAAATGAACATATACTGCACTTTTCACACTAACTCAACACGAATTCAAAAGAAACCATGCTGTCCTTCAAAAACATGCAAGAATTGATGTTTCTAAAGTGGAAATGTCATTCTCTGACAGTTTGACAAATAAATACAAATGAATCTAAAATACTCATATTCCGTCATTTTCAAGTCAAAATAACGCTATTTGAGCGAGAAAAGCACAAAATGAACATATACTGCACTTTTCACACTAACTCAACAGGAATTCAAAAGAAACCATGCTGTCCTTCAAAAACATGCAAGACTTGATGTTTCTACAGTGGAATTGTCATTCTCACACAGTTTGATACATAAAAACACATGAATCTGAAATAAGCACATACTGTCATTTTCCGCTCAAAATAACGCTATTTGAGCGAGAAAAGCACAAAATGAACATATACTGCACTTTTCACACTAACTCAACACGAATTCAAAAGAAACCATGCTGTCCTTCAAAAACATGCAAGACTTGATGTTTCTACAGTGGAATTGTCATTCTCACACAGTTTGATACATAAAAACACATGAATCTGAAATAAGCACATATTGTCATGTTCCGCTCAAAATAACGCTATTTGAGCGAGAAAAGCACAAAATGAACATATACTGCACTTTTCACACTAACTCAACACGAATTCAAAAGAAACCATGCTGTCCTTCAAAAACATGCAAGAATTGATGTTTCTAAAGTGGAAATGTCATTCTCTGACAGTTTGACAAATAAATACAAATGAATCTAAAATACTCATATTCCGTCATTTTCAAGTCAGAATAACGCTATTTGAGCGAGAAAAGCACAAAATGAACATATACTGCACTTTTCACACTAACTCAACACGAATTCAAAAGAAACCATGCTGGCCTTCAAAAACATGCAAGAATTGATGTTTCTAAAGTGGAAATGTCATTCTATGACAGTTTGACAAATAAATACAAATGAATCTAAAATACTCATATTCCGTCATTTTCAAGTCAGAATAACGCTATTTGAGCGAGAAAAGCACAAAATGAACATGAAACATGTTCTCCATCATAAATATTCAAAGCAGAGTGTTTCTAAAGTGGAATTGTCATTCTGAGACAGTGTGACACATAAAAACAAATGAATCTCAAATGGTGACGCTCATTTGATTTTACAATCAAAAACACACTACATGAGCGACAGAAGCACATCAACACTTGTATTTATCACAGAAACTGTGAAGAAAGTCAAATGAAACAATGTTGTCCTTCATAAACATTCACAGTTGAATATTTCTAAAGAGGCACTGTCATTCTGAGACAGTGTGACATAAAAACACATGAATCTTAAATGGTGACGCTCATTTGATTTTACAGTCAAAATCATTACATATGAGCGACAGGAGCACAAAATGAACATGAAACATGTTGTCCATCATAAATATTCACAGTTGAATGTTTCTAAAATGGAATTGTCATTCTGAGACAGTGTGACACATAAAAACAAATTAATCTGAAATGATAACATTCATTTGGTATTAGGGTCACAATCACACTACATGAGCTACAGAGGCACAACATCAACACTTGTATTTATCACAAAAACTGTGACGTAAGTCAAATTAAAACTTGTTGTCCTTCACAAACATTCACAGTTGTACATTTCTCGAGTGAAATTGTCAGTCTGAGACAGTGTGACACATAAAAACAAAAGAATCTTAAATGGTGACGCTCATTTGATTTTACAGTCAAAATCACACTACATGAGCAACAGAAGTACAACATCAACACTGGCATTTTTCATAGTAACTGTGGAGGAAGTCAAATTAAAACATGTTGTCCATCAAGAACATTCACAGTTGAATGTTTCTAAAGTGGAATTGTCATTCTGAGACAGTGTGACACATAAAAACAAATGAATCTTAAATGGTGACACTCATTTGATTTTGAAATCAAAATCACACTACATGAGCGACAGAGGCACAACATCAACACTTGTATTTATCACAGAAACTGTGAAGAAAATCAAATTAAAACATGTTGTCCTTCACAAACATTCACAGTTGAATATGTCTCAAGTGAAATTGTCAGTCTCAGACAGTGTGACACATACGAACAATTGAATCTTAAATGGTGACGCTCATTTGATTTTACAGTCAAAATCATTACATATGAGCGACAGGAGCACAAAATGAACATGAAACATGTTGTCCATCATAAATATTCAAAGCAGAGTGTTTCTAAAGTGGAATTGTCATTCTGAGACAGTGTGACACATAAAAACAAATGAATCTCAAATGGTGACGCTCATTTGATTTTACAATCAAAAACACACTACATGAGCGACAGAAGCACATCAACACTTGTATTTATCACAGAAACTGTGAAGAAAGTCAAATGAAACCATGTTGTCCTTCATAAACATTCACAGTTGAATATTTCTAAAGAGGGACTGTCATTCTGAGACAGTGTGACATAAAAACACATGAATCTTAAATGGTGACACTCATTTGATTTTACAGTCAAAATCACACTACATGAGCAACAGAAGCACAACATCAACACAGGTATTTCTCATAGTAACTGTGAAGAAAGTCAAATTAAAACATGTTGTCCATCATAAACATTCACCGTAGAATGTTTCTCAAGTGGAATTCACATCCTGAGAGAGTGTGAGACATAAAAACAAATGAATCATAAATGGTGACGCTCATTTGATTTTACAGTCAAAATCATTACATATGAGCGACAAGAGCAAAAAATGAACATGAAACATGTTGTCCTTCATGAATATTCACAGTTGAATGTTTCTAAAGTGGAATTGTCATTCTGAGGCAGTGTGGCACATAAAAACAAATGAATCTTAAATGGTGACACTCATTTGATTTTACAGTCAAAATCACACTACATGAGCAACAGAAGCACAACATCAACACAGGTATTTCTCATAGTAACTGTGGAGAAAGTCAAATTAAAACATGTTGTCCTTCAAGAACATTCACAGTTGAATGTTTCTAAAGTGGAATTGTCATTCTGAGACAGTGTGACATAAAAACACATGAATCTTAAATGGTGACACTCATTTGATTTTACAGTCAAAATCACACTACATGAGCAACAGAAGCACAACATCAACACAGGTATTTCTCATAGTAACTGTGAAGAAAGTCAAATTAAAACATGTTGTCCATCATAAACATTCACCGTAGAATGTTTCTCAAGTGGAATTCACATCCTGAGAGAGTGTGAGACATAAAAACAAATGAATCATAAATGGTGACGCTCATTTGATTTTACAGTCAAAATCACACTACATGAGCGACAGAGGCACAACATCAACACTTGTATTTATCACAGAAACTGTGAAGAAAATCAAATTAAAACATGTTGTCCTTCACAAACATTCACAGTTGAATATGTCTCAAGTGAAATTGTCAGTCTCAGACAGTGTGACACATACGAACAATTGAATCTTAAATGGTGACGCTCATTTGATTTTACAGTCAAAATCATTACATATGAGCGACAGGAGCACAAAATGAACATGAAACATGTTGTCCATCATAAATATTCAAAGCAGAGTGTTTCTAAAGTGGAATTGTCATTCTGAGACAGTGTGACACATAAAAACAAATGAATCTCAAATGGTGACGCTCATTTGATTTTACAATCAAAAACACACTACATGAGCGACAGAAGCACATCAACACTTGTATTTATCACAGAAACTGTGAAGAAAGTCAAATGAAACCATGTTGTCCTTCATAAACATTCACAGTTGAATATTTCTAAAGAGGGACTGTCATTCTGAGACAGTGTGACATAAAAACACATGAATCTTAAATGGTGACACTCATTTGATTTTACAGTCAAAATCACACTACATGAGCAACAGAAGCACAACATCAACACAGGTATTTCTCATAGTAACTGTGGAGAAAGTCAAATTAAAACATGTTGTCCTTCAAGAACATTCACAGTTGAATGTTTCTAAAGTGGAATTGTCATTCTGAGACAGTGTGACATAAAAACACATGAATCTTAAATGGTGACACTCATTTGATTTTACAGTCAAAATCACACTACATGAGCAACAGAAGCACAACATCAACACAGGTATTTCTCATAGTAACTGTGAAGAAAGTCAAATTAAAACATGTTGTCCATCAAGAACATTCACAGTTGAATGTTTCTAAAGTGGAATTGTCATTCTGAGACAGTGTGACACATAAAAACAAATGAATCTTAAATGGTGACACTCATTTGATTTTGAAATCAAAATCACACTACATGAGCGACAGAGGCACAACATCAACACTTGTATTTATCACAGAAACTGTGAAGAAAATCAAATTAAAACATGTTGTCCTTCACAAACATTCACAGTTGAATATGTCTCAAGTGAAATTGTCAGTCTCAGACAGTGTGACACATACGAACAATTGAATCTTAAATGGTGACGCTCATTTGATTTTACAGTCAAAATCATTACATATGAGCGACAGGAGCACAAAATGAACATGAAACATGTTGTCCATCATAAATATTCAAAGCAGAGTGTTTCTAAAGTGGAATTGTCATTCTGAGACAGTGTGACACATAAAAACAAATGAATCTCAAATGGTGACGCTCATTTGATTTTACAATCAAAAACACACTACATGAGCGACAGAAGCACATCAACACTTGTATTTATCACAGAAACTGTGAAGAAAGTCAAATGAAACCATGTTGTCCTTCATAAACATTCACAGTTGAATATTTCTAAAGAGGGACTGTCATTCTGAGACAGTGTGACATAAAAACACATGAATCTTAAATGGTGACACTCATTTGATTTTACAGTCAAAATCACACTACATGAGCAACAGAAGCACAACATCAACACAGGTATTTCTCATAGTAACTGTGAAGAAAGTCAAATTAAAACATGTTGTCCATCATAAACATTCACCGTAGAATGTTTCTCAAGTGGAATTCACATCCTGAGAGAGTGTGAGACATAAAAACAAATGAATCATAAATGGTGACGCTCATTTGATTTTACAGTCAAAATCATTACATATGAGCGACAAGAGCAAAAAATGAACATGAAACATGTTGTCCTTCATAAATATTCACAGTTGAATGTTTCTAAAGTGGAATTGTCATTCTGAGGCAGTGTGGCACATAAAAACAAATGAATCTTAAATGGTGACACTCATTTGATTTTACAGTCAAAATCACACTACATGAGCAACAGAAGCACAACATCAACACAGGTATTTCTCATAGTAACTGTGGAGAAAGTCAAATTAAAACATGTTGTCCTTCAAGAACATTCACAGTTGAATGTTTCTAAAGTGGAATTGTCATTCTGAGACAGTGTGACATAAAAACACATGAATCTTAAATGGTGACACTCATTTGATTTTACAGTCAAAATCACACTACATGAGCAACAGAAGCACAACATCAACACAGGTATTTCTCATAGTAACTGTGAAGAAAGTCAAATTAAAACATGTTGTCCATCATAAACATTCACCGTAGAATGTTTCTCAAGTGGAATTCACATCCTGAGAGAGTGTGAGACATAAAAACAAATGAATCATAAATGGTGACGCTCATTTGATTTTACAGTCAAAATCATTACATATGAGCGACAAGAGCAAAAAATGAACATGAAACATGTTGTCCTTCATAAATATTCACAGTTGAATGTTTCTAAAGTGGAATTGTCATTCTGAGGCAGTGTGGCACATAAAAACAAATGAATCTTAAATGAAAACATTCATTTGGTATTACGGTCAAAATCACACTACATGAGCTACAGATGCACAACATCAACACTTGTATTTATCACAGAAACTGTGAAGAAAGTCAAATTAAAACATGTTGTCCTTCACACACATTCACAGTTGAATATGTCTCAAGTGAAATTGTCAGTCTCAGACAGTGTGACACATACAAACAAATGAATCTCAAATGGTGACACTCATTTGATTTTAAAGTCAAAATCACACTACATGAGCAACAGAAGCACAACATCAACACAGGTATTTCTCATAGTAACTGTGGAGGAAGTCAAATTAAAACATGTTGTCCATCAAGAACATTCACAGTTGAATGTTTCTAAAGTGGAATTGTCATTCTGAGACAGTGTGACACATAAAAACAAATGAATCTTAAATGGTGACACTCATTTGATTTTGAAATCAAAATCACACTACATGAGCGACAGAGGCACAACATCAACACTTGTATTTATCACAGAAACTCTGAAGAAAGTCAAATTAAAACATGTTGTCCTTCACACACATTCACAGTTGAATATGTCTCAAGTGAAATTGTCAGTCTCAGACAGTGTGACACATACAAACAAATGAATCTCAAATGGTGACACTCATTTGATTTTAAAGTCAAAATCACACTACATGAGCAACAGAAGCACAACATCAACACAGGTATTTCTCATAGTAACTGTGGAGGAAGTCAAATTAAAACATGTTGTCCATCAAGAACATTCACATTTGAATGTTTCTAAAGTGGAATTGTCATTCTGAGACAGTGTGACACATAAAAACAAATGAATCTTAAATGGTGACACTCATTTGATTTTGAAATCAAAATCACACTACATGAGCGACAGAGGCACAACATCAACACTTGTATTTATCACAGAAACTGTGAAGAAAATCAAATTAAAACATGTTGTCCTTCACAAACATTCACAGTTGAATATGTCTCAAGTGAAATTGTCAGTCTCAGACAGTGTGACACATACAAACAATTGAATCTTAAATGGTGACGCTCATTTGATTTTACAGTCAAAATCATTACATATGAGCGACAGGAGCACAAAATGAACATGAAACATGTTGTCCATCATAAATATTCACAGTTGAATGTTTCTAAAGTGGAATTGTCATTCTGAGACAGTGTGACACATAAAAACAAATGAATCTCAAATGGTGACGCTCATTTGATTTTACAATCAAAAACACACTACATGAGCGACAGAAGCACATCAACACTTGTATTTATCACAGAAACTGTGAAGAAAGTCAAATGAAACCATGTTGTCCTTCATAAACATTCACAGTTGAATATTTCTAAAGAGGCACTGTCATTCTGAGACAGTGTGACATAAAAACACATGAATCTTAAATGGTGACGCTCATTTGATTTTACAGTCAAAATCATTACATATGAGCGACAGGAGCACAAAATGAACATGAAACATGTTGTCCATCATAAATATTCACAGTTGAATGTTTCTAAAATGGAATTGTCATTCAGAGACAGTGTGACACATAAAAACAAATTAATCTGAAATGATAACATTCATTTGGTATTAGGGTCACAATCACACTACATGAGCTACAGAGGCACAACATCAACACTTGTATTTATCACAAAAACTGTGACGTAAGTCAAATTAAAACTTGTTGTCCTTCACAAACATTCACAGTTGTACATTTCTCGAGTGAAATTGTCAGTCTGAGACAGTGTGACACATAAAAACAAAAGAATCTTAAATGGTGACGCTCATTTGATTTTACAGTCAAAATCACACTACATGAGCAACAGAAGTACAACATCAACACTGGCATTTTTCATAGTAACTGTGGAGGAAGTCAAATTAAAACATGTTGTCCATCAAGAACATTCACAGTTGAATGTTTCTAAAGTGGAATTGTCATTCTGAGACAGTGTGACACATAAAAACAAATGAATCCTGAATGGTGACACTCATTTGATTTTGAAATCAAAATCACACTACATGAGCGACAGAGGCACAACATCAACACTTGTATTTATCACAGAAACTGTGAAGAAAATCAAATTAAAACATGTTGTCCTTCACAAACATTCACAGTTGAATATGTCTCAAGTGAAATTGTCAGTCTCAGACAGTGTGACACATACGAACAATTGAATCTTAAATGGTGACGCTCATTTGATTTTACAGTCAAAATCATTACATATGAGCGACAGGAGCACAAAATGAACATGAAACATGTTGTCCATCATAAATATTCAAAGCAGAGTGTTTCTAAAGTGGAATTGTCATTCTGAGACAGTGTGACACATAAAAACAAATTAATCTCAAATGGTGACGCTCATTTGATTTTACAATCAAAAACACACTACATGAGCGACAGAAGCACATCAACACTTGTATTTATCACAGAAACTGTGAAGAAAGTCAAATGAAACCATGTTGTCCTTCATAAACATTCACAGTTGAATATTTCTAAAGAGGGACTGTCATTCTGAGACAGTGTGACATAAAAACACATGAATCTTAAATGGTGACACTCATTTGATTTTACAGTCAAAATCACACTACATGAGCAACAGAAGCACAACATCAACACAGGTATTTCTCATAGTAACTGTGAAGAAAGTCAAATTAAAACATGTTGTCCATCATAAACATTCACCGTAGAATGTTTCTCAAGTGGAATTCACATCCTGAGAGAGTGTGAGACATAAAAACAAATGAATTTTAAATGGTGACGCTCATTTGATTTTACAGTCAAAATCATTACATATGAGCGACAAGAGCAAAAAATGAACATGAAACATGTTGTCCTTCATAAATATTCACAGTTGAATGTTTCTAAAGTGGAATTGTCATTCTGAGGCAGTGTGGCACATAAAAACAAATGAATCTTAAATGAAAACATTCATTTGGTATTACGGTCAAAATCACACTACATGAGCTACAGAGGCACAACATCAACACTTGTATTTATCACAGAAACTGTGAAGAAAGTCAAATTAAAACATGTTGTCCTTCACACACATTCACAGTTGAATATGTCTCAAGTGAAATTGTCAGTCTGAGACAGTGTGACACATACAAACAAATGAATCTCAAATGGTGACACTCATTTGATTTTAAAGTCAAAATCACACTACATGAGCAACAGAAGCACAACATCAACACAGGTATTTCTCATAGTAACTGTGGAGGAAGTCAAATTAAAACATGTTGTCCATCAAGAACATTCACAGTTGAATATTTCTAAAGAGGCACTGTCATTCTGAGACAGTGTGACATAAAAACACATGAATCTTAAATGGTGACGCTCATTTGATTTTACAGTCAAAATCATTACATATGAGCGACAGGAGCACAAAATGAACATGAAACATGTTGTCCATCATAAATATTCACAGTTGAATGTTTCTAAAATGGAATTGTCATTCTGAGACAGTGTGACACATAAAAACAAATGAATCTTAAATGATAACATTCATTTGGTATTAGGGTCAAAATCACACTGCATGAGCTACAGAGGCACAACAGCAACACTTGTATTTATCACAAAAACTGTGACGTAAGTCAAATTAAAACTTGTTGTCCTTCACAAACATTCACAGTTGTACATTTCTCGAGTGAAATTGTCAGTCTGAGACAGTGTGACACATAAAAACAAAAGAATCTTAAATGGTGACGCTCATTTGATTTTACAGTCAAAATCACACTACATGAGCAACAGAAGTACAACATCAACACTGGCATTTTTCATAGTAACTGTGGAGGAAGTCAAATTAAAACATGTTGTCCATCAAGAACATTCACAGTTGAATGTTTCTAAAGTGGAATTGTCATTCTGAGACAGTGTGACACATAAAAACAAATGAATCCTAAATGGTGACACTCATTTGATTTTGAAATCAAAATCACACTACATGAGCGACAGAGGCACAACATCAACACTTGTATTTATCACAGAAACTGTGAAGAAAATCAAATTAAAACATGTTGTCCTTCACAAACATTCACAGTTGAATATGTCTCAAGTGAAATTGTCAGTCTCAGACAGTGTGACACATACGAACAATTGAATCTTAAATGGTGACGCTCATTTGATTTTACAGTCAAAATCATTACATATGAGCGACAGGAGCACAAAATGAACATGAAACATGTTGTCCATCATAAATATTCAAAGCAGAGTGTTTCTAAAGTGGAATTGTCATTCTGAGACAGTGTGACACATAAAAACAAATTAATCTCAAATGGTGACGCTCATTTGATTTTACAATCAAAAACACACTACATGAGCGACAGAAGCACATCAACACTTGTATTTATCACAGAAACTGTGAAGAAAGTCAAATGAAACCATGTTGTCCTTCATAAACATTCACAGTTGAATATTTCTAAAGAGGGACTGTCATTCTGAGACAGTGTGACATAAAAACACATGAATCTTAAATGGTGACACTCATTTGATTTTACAGTCAAAATCACACTACATGAGCAACAGAAGCACAACATCAACACAGGTATTTCTCATAGTAACTGTGAAGAAAGTCAAATTAAAACATGTTGTCCATCATAAACATTCACCGTAGAATGTTTCTCAAGTGGAATTCACATCCTGAGAGAGTGTGAGACATAAAAACAAATGAATTTTAAATGGTGACGCTCATTTGATTTTACAGTCAAAATCATTACATATGAGCGACAAGAGCAAAAAATGAACATGAAACATGTTGTCCTTCATAAATATTCACAGTTGAATGTTTCTAAAGTGGAATTGTCATTCTGAGGCAGTGTGGCACATAAAAACAAATGAATCTTAAATGAAAACATTCATTTGGTATTACGGTCAAAATCACACTACATGAGCTACAGAGGCACAACATCAACACTTGTATTTATCACAGAAACTGTGAAGAAAGTCAAATTAAAACATGTTGTCCTTCACACACATTCACAGTTGAATATGTCTCAAGTGAAATTGTCAGTCTCAGACAGTGTGACACATACAAACAAATGAATCTCAAATGGTGACACTCATTTGATTTTAAAGTCAAAATCACACTACATGAGCAACAGAAGCACAACATCAACACAGGTATTTCTCATAGTAACTGTGGAGGAAGTCAAATTAAAACATGTTGTCCATCAAGAACATTCACAGTTGAATATTTCTAAAGAGGCACTGTCATTCTGAGACAGTGTGACATAAAAACACATGAATCTTAAATGGTGACGCTCATTTGATTTTACAGTCAAAATCATTACATATGAGCGACAGGAGCACAAAATGAACATGAAACATGTTGTCCATCATAAATATTCACAGTTGAATGTTTCTAAAATGGAATTGTCATTCTGAGACAGTGTGACACATAAAAACAAATGAATCTTAAATGATAACATTCATTTGGTATTAGGGTCAAAATCACACTGCATGAGCTACAGAGGCACAACAGCAACACTTGTATTTATCACAAAAACTGTGACGTAAGTCAAATTAAAACTTGTTGTCCTTCACAAACATTCACAGTTGTACATTTCTCAAGTGAAATTGTCAGTCTGAGACAGTGTGACACATAAAAACAAAAGAATCTTAAATGGTGACGCTCATTTGATTTTACAGTCAAAATCATTACATATGAGCGACAGGAGCACAAAATGAACATGAAACATGTTGTCCATCATAAATATTCATAGCAGAGTGTTTCTTAAATGGAATTGTCATTCTGAGACAGTGTGACATAAAAAAAATGAATCTTCAAAGGTGATGCTCATTTAATTTGACTTTCAAAATCACACAACATGAGAGACAGGAGTACAACATCGACACTTCTATTTATCACAGAAAACTGTGAAGGAAATCAAATGAAACAATGTTGTCCTTTAAAAACATTCACAGTTAAATGTTTCTAAAGTGGAATTGTCATTCTGACACAGTGTGACACATACAAACAAATGAATCTTAAATGGTGACGCTCATTTGATTTTACAGTCAAAATCATTACATATGAGCGACAGGAGCACAAAATGAACATGAAACATGTTGTCCTTCATAAACATTCACAGTTGAATATTTCTAAAGAGGCACTGTCATTCTGAGACAGTGTGACATAAAAACACATGAATCTTAAATGGTGACGCTCATTTGATTTTATAGTCAAAATCATTACATATGAGCGACAGGAGCACAAAATGAACATGAAACATGTTGTCCATCATAAATATTCACAGTTGAATGTTTCTAAAATGGAATTGTCATTCTGAGACAGTGTGACACATAAAAACAAATTAATCTGAAATGATAACATTCATTTGGTATTAGGGTCACAATCACACTACATGAGCTACAGAGGCACAACATCAACACTGGTATTTTTCACAAAAACTGTGAAGTAAGTCAAATTGAAACTTGTTGTCCTTCACAAACATTCACAGTTGTACATTTCTCAAGTGAAATTGTCAGTCTGAGACAGTGTGACACATAAAAACAAAAGAATCTTAAATGGTGACGCTCATTTGATTTTACAGTCAAAATCATTACATATGAGCGACAGGAGCACAAAATGAACATGAAACATGTTGTCCATCATAAATATTCACAGTTGAATGTTTCTAAAGTGGAATTGTCATTCTGAGACAGTGTGACACATAAAAACAAATGAATCTTAAATGGTGACATTCATTTGGTTTACAGTCAAAATCACTACACATTCACGGCAGAAGCACATCAACACTTGTACTTTTCACAGAAACTGAGAAGGAAGTCAAACTAAAACATGTTGTCCTTCATGAACATTCACAGTTGAATGTTTCTGAAGAGGCATTGTCATTCTGAGAGAGTGTGACACATAAAAACAAATGAATCTTAAATGGTGACACTCATTTGATTTTGAAATCAAAATCATTACATATGAGCGACAGGAGCACAAAATGAACATGAAACATGTTGTCCATCATAAATATTCACAGTTGAATGTTTCTAAAATGGAATTGTCATTCTGAGACAGTGTGACACATAAAAACAAATGAATCTGAAATGGTGACACTCATTTGATTTTGAAATCAAAATCACACTACATGAGCGACAGAGGCACAACATCAACACTTGTATTTATCACAGAAACTGTGAAGTAAGTCAAATTGAAACTTGTTGTCCTTCACAAACATTCACAGTTGTACATTTCTCAAGTGAAATTGTCAGTCTGAGACGGTGTGACACATAAAAACAGAAGAATCTTAAATGGTGACGCTCATTTGATTTTACAGTCAAAATCATTACATATGAGCGACAGGAGCACAAAATGAACATGAAACATGTTGTCCATCATAAATATTCAAAGCAGAGTGTTTCTAAAGTGGAATTGTCATTCTGAGACAGTGTGACATAAAAAAAATGAATCTTCAAAGGTGATGCTCATTTAATTTGACTTTCAAAATCACACAACATGAGAGACAGGAGTACAACATCGACACTTCTATTTATCACAGAAAACTGTGAAGGAAATCAAATGAAACAATGTTGTCCTTTAAAAACATTCACAGTTAAATGTTTCTAAAGTGGAATTGTCATTCTGACACAGTGTGACACATACAAACAAATGAATCTTAAATGGTGACGCTCATTTGATTTTACAGTCAAAATCATTACATATGAGCGACAGGAGCACAAAATGAACATGAAACATGTTGTCCTTCATAAACATTCACAGTTGAATATTTCTAAAGAGGGGATGTCATTCTGAGACAGTGTGACATAAAAACACATGATTCTTAAATGGTGACGCTCATTTGATTTTACAGTCAAAATCATTACATATGAGCGACAGGAGCACAAAATGAACATGAAACATGTTGTCCATTATAAATATTCACAGTTGAATGTTTCTAAAGTGATGATAACATTCAATTGGTATTAGGGTCAAAATCACACTACATGAGTGACAGAGGCACAACATCAACACTTGTATTTTTCACAGAAACTGTGAAGTAAGTCAAATTAAAACTTATTGTCCTTCACAAACATTCACAGTTGTACATTTCTCAAGTGAAATTGTCAGTCTGAGACAGTGTGAGACATAAAAACAAAAGAATCTTAAATGGTGACGCTCATTTGATTTTACAGTCAAAATCATTACATATGAGCGACAGGAGCACAAAATGAACATGAAACATGTTGTCCATCATAAATATTCACAGTTGAATGTTTCTAAAATGGAATTGTCATTCTGAGACAGTGTGACACATAAAAACAAATGAATCTTAAATGATAACATTCATTTGGTATTAGGGTCAAAATCACACTACATGAGCTACAGAGGCACAACATCAACACTTGTATTTTTCACAGAAACTGTGAAGTGTGAGTTGTCTGTGTGTGTAGCCCTGCGATCGGCTGGCGACCGGTTCAGGGTGTACCCCGCCTCTCGCCCATTGCTAGCTGGGATAGGCTCCAGCCCCCCGCAACCCCGAAATGGGATGCGCGGGTAAAGAAGATGAATGAATGAATGAATGAAAACATTCATTTGGTTTACAGTCAAAATCACTACACATTCGCGGCAAGAGCACATCAACACTTGTACTTTTCACAGAAACTGTGAAGGAAGTCAAATTAAAACATGTTGTCCTTCATGAACATTCACAGTTGAATGTTTCTGAAGAGGCATTGTCATTCTGAGAGAGTGTGACACATAAAAACAAATGAATCTGAAATGATAACATTCATTTGGTATTAGGGTCAAAATCACACTACATGAGCGACAGAGGCACAACATCAACACTGGTATTTTTCACAGAAACTGTGAAGTAAGTCAAATTAAAACTTGTTGTCCTTCACAAACATTCACAGTTGTACATTTCTCAAGTGAAATTGTCAGTCTGAGACAGTGTGACACATAAAAACAAAAGAATCTTAAATGGTGACGCTCATTTGATTTTACAGTCAAAATCATTACATATGAGCGACAGGAGCACAAAATGAACATGAAACATGTTGTCCATCATAAATATTCACAGTTGAATGTTTCTAAAGTGGAATTGTCATTCTGAAACAGTGTGACACATGAAAACAAATGAATCTTAAATGATAACATTCATTTGGTATTAGGGTCAAAATCACACTACATGAGCGACACAGGCATAACATCAACACTTGTATTTTTCACAGAAACTGTCAAGTAAGTCAAATTAAAACTTGTTGTCCATCATAAACATTCACCGTTGAATGTTTCTCAAGTGAAATTGTCAGTCTCAGACAGTGTGACATATAAAAACAAATGAATCTTAAATGGTGACGCTCATTTGATTTTACTTTCAAAATAGCACAACATAAGTGACAGGATCACAACATAAACACTTGTATTGTTCACAGAAACTGTGAAGGAAGTCAAATGAAACCATATTGTCCTTCACAAACATTCACAGTTGAATGTTTCTAAAGTGGAATTGTCATTCAGAGACAGTGTGACACATGAAAACAAATGAATCTTAAATGATAACATTCATTTGGTATTAGGGTCAAAATCACACTACATGAGCGACACAGGCATAACATCAACACTTGTATTTTTCACAGAAACTGTGAAGTAAGTCAAATTAAAACTTATTGTCCTTCACAAACATTCACAGTTGTACATTTCTCAAGTGAAATTGTCAGTCTGAGACAGTGTGAGACATAAAAACAAAAGAATCTTAAATGGTGACGCTCATTTGATTTTACAGTCAAAATCACACTACATGAGCAACAGAAGTACAACATCAACACTGGTATTTTTCATAGTAACTGTGGAGGAAGTCAAATTAAAACATGTTGTCCATCAAGAACATTCACAGTTGAATGTTTCTAAAGTGGAATTGTCATTCTGAGACAGTGTGACACATAAAAACAAATGAATCTTAAATGGTGACGCTCATTTGATTTTGAAATCAAAATCACACTACATGAGCGACAGAGGCACAACATCAACACTTGTATTTATCACAGAAACTGTGAAGAAAGTCAAATTAAAACATGTTGTCCTTCACAAACATTCACAGTTGAATGTTTCTAAAGTGGAATTGTCATTCAGAGACAGTGTGACACATAAAAACAAATGAATCTTAAATGGTGACGCTCATTTGATTTTACAGTCAAAATCATTACATATGAGCCACAAGAAGAAGAAGAAGAATCGGGGGGACACATTCCCCTTTATTTGTCACACACATGCACATGCTGGACACTGCACACGAGGTGAAATTTGACTTCCGCCTTTAACCCATCCTGGTCGTCCCTCCTCCGCGGCAGACCAGGAGCGGTGGGCAGCCAGACCGGCGCCCGGGGACCCATCTTCGGCGTCACCATTGGTCAGGTGGTGATCTTCTTGCATGTTTTTAGTGGGGGTATATTTTTACGGAGGATACCCCAGGTGAACACAGAAAGGCCCTCCTCGAGCAGCAGGCACCGAAGGCATGGTGGGGGACACACCCCCGGTGCCCGCAGCGAGAATCGAACCCGGGACCTTCTTGCTGTGAGGCGATAATATCTTATAGCTAGATCTTATACAGCCACCGGGGTATATTTTTACGGAGGATACCCCAGGTGAACACAGAAAGGCGTCACCATTGGTCAGGTGGTGATCTTCTTGCATGTTTTTAGTGGGGGTATATTTTTACGGAGGATACCCCAGGTGAACACAGAAAGGCCCTCCTCGAGCAGCAGGCACCGAAGGCATGGTGGGGGACACACCCCCGGTGCCCGCAGCGAGAATCGAACCCGGGACCTTCTTGCTGTGAGGCGATAATATCTTATAGCTAGATCTTATACAGCCACCGTGCCACCGTGTCCATCATAAATATTCACAGTTGAATGTTTCTAAAGTGGAATTGACATTCTGAGACAGTGTGACACATAAAAACAAATGAATCTTAAATGGTGATGCTCATTTGATATCTCAGTCAAAATCACATTACATGAGCGACAGAAGCACAAACTGAACACTTGTCATATTTGTCACAGTAACTGAAACAGAAGCCAAATTAAACAAGACTGTCCTTCAAAAACATTCACATTTGAGTGTTTTTCAGCTCCAGATTTAGTTCCAAGACAGTTTGGCACATAAAAACAGCCACACTTTTAACAGTGACTAGTGATATTAGTGCTTCCTCTGGTGAGTTTGTATTTCCTTCTGGCTATTTGCTGTGTATGTGCAGTAACTGCAATGTAAGTCAAATGAAGCCACATTTTCCTTCATGAACATCATTTGAGTGTGTCTGAGATGGAAATTTCATTTGAAAAAAGGTTTGTTTTGTTTGCGTGTGTGTGTGTGTGTGTGCTACCACCGTAGAATGTGCGTATTGTGGAGATCTCATGAAGCTCATCTGTTCTATCCGATGCAGCCACAGGTATGATCAAGTAAGCTGAGCAGTATATCACACCCTTCTCAGATGAAAGGGATCCTGGATCGCTGTGTTTCGCTCCATGTCATTCCACAATATGAGGAGACTAATGAAAAAAAGCAATACAGAAATAAATACTATCATTATTATCAAAAATAATAATCAAAATAATATCTTATAGCTAGATCTTATACAGCGCTTTTCAGGGTACAACAGTGCAAGTAATGAAATAAATGAACAGATCAGTACATACATACATACATACACGAATATATGGCAGTTGACATGCTCACAATCTTTGGCTCCTTCTCTGAAATGGTAAAACCATAAACAATGTACTCCACTACGAGATCTCTCCAGATCGCTCTCTCTGACTTTTTTCAGCGAAGGTCTAAGGTAATGTGCGCTCTTCGAAGGTACTTAGTGTTTTCAATAACAGGCAAAGAGGGTGTTGATGCTCTCTCTGGTGATCTCATATTGTAACTACACTTGTTAAAATTTACTGGCTGGTCATTCTATGTGGGCCACACTGATACCCTTCAAGAATATCCACAGTTGGGTGTCTCTGAACTGGAAGTTTGATACTCAGAACTAATGGCACTTCATTAGAGCTTCACCCAAAATAGTCATGTTCATTTGATTTCAGTGTCAACATCACATGACCTCAGTGTCAGAGGCACAAAATAAACATTTGTTTTATGCAGGGAACATTTCCAATTTAAGCGAAGCGAAACCAAGCCATTCTTCACTGACACTCACATTTGAGTGTGTCTGAGATGGAAACGGTTTACCAAAGAGTCAATAAAAATAAAAGAGATAGAAAAAATGAGAATTTAAAATGAGAATAAGGGAGCACAGGACAGTACTGGGATGTTCCTCAGTAAACTAATAAATCACCTCAGGGATGTGCCATATCATATCATATATTCATGATAATGCCAGTATAATTTCTGTGATTACAAAATTCATATTGTATCGTCTCCCGTCTCGTCGTCTTCCACTTATCCAGGTCTGGGTCGCGGGGGCAGCAGCCTCAGCAAGGAAACCCAGACAGCCCTCTCCGCAGCCACTTCCACCAGCTCCTGCTGAGGGATCCCAAGGCGTTCCCAGGCCAGCCGAGAGACATAATCCCTCCAGTGTCCTGGGTCCGCCCCCGTGGTGTCCTCCCTGACGGTCCAATCCCCGGACACAGAAGCTGTCTGAAATTCATATTTTGATAATGGTAATATTTTGACAAGTTGAAAAAAATCTGTTTGTATGGAAATACAGTTTATCTTTGTGGATTGTTTTGATGCAAATTGACAAGAAGACTGCTGACATATAATGCCTTTTATCTTGTGCTTCTGGAGGAATGTGTTTTTTATGGACACATAAGGAATTGTTAATACATCACATGTCTTAAAGGGAAATTGGTATAATGTTTTCCCCAGAGACCACAGGGAATTCAAATACTATATGTGTGTGTGTGTGTGTGTGTGTGTGTGTGTGTGTGTGTGTGTGTGTGTGTGTGTGTGTATCTATGTATGTCCATCTATAGACTTAATTTTATTGTTGCAATATAACAATAACAATTAGTAGATTGATTTGCATTTTAAAAAATCAGCCAAGACAGAATTCTGTGAAAAGGCTGAACATTCAGGTTGCAGTTTGAAGGTCAAGTGAATTTTATTTAATTTTATTTTCTATATAGTGCCAGCTCACAACATAAGCCATTTGAGAATACCTTTCGTATAGAACAGGTCAATATCTTGTCTTTTATTAAACAAACTATATAACCTTATCTTATTTATCTTATTTACAGGAGGACATGTCATTTCTGTCTCTACGTGGTCGCATGTTTACAATTCTTCTCTGCTCTCTGGATCGGTGCGCGCGCACACACACACGCACACCCACGCGTAAACAAAGACACCTGCACACACACACACACACACACACAGACATGTGTGTGCACACCCACCCACCAGCGGGCAGAGAGCGCTTTTTCTCTGAGTACATGTGGTCCATACATAGAGCAGTGGTTCCCTACCATTATATTAGGAAGGCCACCCCCCCCTTGAAGGTCAGGTTGATTTTATTTGATTTTATTTTCTATATAGCGCTAGATCACAACATAAGTCATTTGAGAATACATTTCCTATAGAACAGGTCTATACCTTGTCCCTTTATTAAACACAATACAGCACAAACTCAATAGCCTTATCTTATTATCTTACTTACAGGAGGGCATGTCATTTCTGTCTCTATATGGTCGCACGTTTACATTGCTCCTCTGCTCTCTGTATCGTGCACGGCGGAATTCCACCCTGATGTCCGCCTGTGACCCACTTTTGGACCGTGACCCACCAGTTGAGAAAAAAATCACCACATAGAAATGGCCTTGCAGATACAGAGAGCATTAAGAGTCCATAATAAATTACCTGGTGTGGGATCAATAAAGTCCTATCTTGTCTTATGTCAATCATCTTTCATCGTAATGAGGATGACTTCATTAAATCATCATACCTAGTGACAACTAATTAGTCCTTCTTGTATGTTATCCTTCGCCTGTTGAAATATTGCACATCTACAAAAAAATTTGTATTAAGTATCTCAGTGAAGCCAAACTGTGAGACTGCACCTTCAACATGTTCAGAAGAACACGGCAAGCTGCCTTCACTTTGTGAGGCAGGAGGACCAAGCTGATAAATAGGCCTCAAAATGTCTTTCTGAAAGAGTGAAACATACATTTTTACAATTCTTCAAATGACGCACTGATAACTCTTTTAGAAGCAAATTTAATCTATTCAAGGTACATGTCTGTCCTCACTCATATATATTCTGAATCTCCTCATCAGTATTCTGAATAGCAGATGCTGGAATAAAATACCATCCTTCTAAATTTATGTAAAACTACACACATTTCAGAGAATAACAATTCACTGAAATAAGACATGTCCCCAACAATGTCCTCAGTATCTGACACACTGACAGTTTCCTGTATGGTACTCTATGCTGTAAAAAGGTAAAAGAACATTTAGAGTTGGCATCTTTCAATGGGCCACAACTCACATGTCTGTGTTTACTGGACCTTTGGCAACTAAGGTTAAATGAAGATTTTAAAATGAACAGTTTTGCATGCTCTCACTGGGCAGGTATTCACTTGCATTTTCATGTTGCTATTGCCATATCCTGTGCAACTCACAATGTCCCATTTCAGTCATGCCTGGAAATGGAGACCACATTTTTTCAAAAGCACTTTTGCCAGACTCACAATGTCCCATTATGGTGAGAATGCAGCATATCCAATAAAAAAAAAAAAGAAAAGAAAAGAAAAGAAAAAGAAAAAAAAAACACCTGCTGCTTTCAACCTATTCCAACACACATGAAAATACAAGTGAACGGATTCTCTGCAAGTGAAACAGCAAGAATGTTACATCTTAAAAATCAAACCGCCATATATCCACCATACCGTATGGCACATCAGCCTGTAATAAGTTCAGTCATGCCTGCAAATGGAGACCACCGTTTTTTCCAAAAGCAACCTTGCAAGACTTGCTAATCAAACACAATTTCATCAACAAAAGTGTATGTAGATTCCACACATATGAAAAAGCCACAACTTCACCTCAAATTACCACACATCTTGCATGAAACTAACAGCATAACATTAGCTAACTCTCAGCATATTATGGCATATTAGCCTGCAATAAGTTCAGTCGTGCCTGCAAATGGAGACCACATTTTTTCAAAAGCACTTTTGCCAGACTTGCTAATCACAGACTCACAATGTCCCATTATGGTGAGAATGCAGTGTAGCACATCAAAAAAAAAAAACAAAAAAAAAAAAACTGCTTTCAACCTAATCCAACACACATGTGTAAATGGATTCTCCGCAAGTGAAACAGCAATAATGTTACATCTTAAAAATCAAACGGCCATATATCCACCATACTATACGGCACATTAGGCTTTGCAAGACTTGCTAATCAAACACAATTTCATCAACGAAAAGCTACAACTTCACCTCAAACTAGCACACATCTAGCACGAAACTAACAGCATAACATTAGCTAACTCTCAGCATACTATGGCATATTAGCCTGTAATATGTTCAGTCATGCAGGGAAACGGGGTCCGCGTTTTACCAAAGCACTTTAGCAAAAATCAGTAATCACAGGCAATAGTGGTGGAGACAAAAAGAAAATAAAAGCCTTCATTGTTAACATGACTTAACATGCATAGCATTAACGTTACCTGGCTAGACACAGTCTAAGCTCTGGCGATGACAGTCGCCATCCCGAACACAAATGCATGGATAATCTTAATTATTCCAATCATATTACAGTGCTTACCTTGCTAACGTTGACTTGATCTTGCTGATAACTGAAGATGGGCTGTAACAATGTCCAAAAATGTCAGACGAGGATGGTGGGCGCCGTCCTGACAGTACCACCGTTGCGCAGCGCATAGTTAATGTGCTGTTTGAATGATGCGTCAAAGATGTTTGAATGCAGGAGCTCTTTCTGTCCACACCCTGTATTCAAATGTACAATGCATTAAAGATCCTTTGAAAAAAAAAAAAAAAAAAAAAAACAAAACAAAACGCCACCTGGACTCCAGAATAGAAACATCTTTGATGTGCCGTTCATCCAGCACACCAAGGACATCTTTGAAGTATTCCCAATAGAAGTGACGTCAACGTCTGCGTCCCCGTAGTCCCTCTGACTTCTCTGGACTTCGTCGTTGTTCCAGCCCGTCTTCCCTTGCCGATCAGGTCAAGTCAACGTTAGCAAGGTAAGCGTTTTAACAATTTAATAATTTTAATTTTTGATCTGACTCAGATTATCCTCTCTGGGACATAGGCTAAATTGATAGCATTTTGTTGTCTTTCTTTCGTTAATGAAATTGTGTTTGATTAGCAAGTCTTGCAAAGGTGCTTTGCAGGCATGACTGAACTTATTACAGGCTAATGTGCCATATAGTATCGTTAATGTTACGCTGTTTCATGGTGGATATATGCGGGTTTGATTTTTAAGATGTGATATTATTGCTGTTTCACGTGTATTTTCACGTGTGTTGGAATAGGTTGAAAGCAGGTGTCTTTTTTGTTTGGTTTTTTTTTTGGATGTGCTGCATTATCACCATAATGGGACGTTGTGAGTCTGTGATTAGCGAGTCTGGCAAAAGTGCTTTTGAAAATTGTGGTCTCCATTTCCAGGCATGACTGTGTGTGTGAGTTGCACAGAATATGGCAATAGCAACATGAAAATGCAAGTGAATACCTGTGTGGTGGATTAAATTAGCACTTTTAACTGCCCAGTGAGAGCATGCAAAACTGTTCATTTTAAAATCTTCATTTAACCTTAGTTGCCAAAGGTCCAGTAAACACAGACATGTGAGTTGTGGCCCATTGAAAGATACCAACTCTAAATGTTCTTTTACCTTTTTACAGCATAGAGTACCATACAGGAAACTGTCAGTGTGTCAGATACTGAGGACATTGTTGGGGACATGTCTTATTTCAGTGAATTGTGTCTCTGAAATGTGTGTAGTTTTACATAAATTTAGAAGGATGGTATTTTATTCCAGCATCTGCTATTCAGAATACTGATGAGGAGATTCAGAATATATATGAGTGAGGACAGACATGTACCTTGAATAGATTAAATTTGCTTCTAAAAGAGTTATCAGTGCGTCATTTGAAGAATTGTAAAAATGTATGTTTCACTCTTTCAGAAAGACATTTTGAGGCCTATTTATCAGCTTGGTCCTCCTGCCTCACAAAGTGAAGGCAGCTTGCCGTGTTCTTCTGAACATGTTGAAGGTGCAGTCTCACAGTTTGGCTTCACTGAGATACTTAATACAAATTTTTTTGTAGATGTGCAATATTTCAACAGGGGAAGGATAACATACAAGAAAGACTGATTAGTTGTCACTAGGTATGATGATTTAATGAAGTCATCCTCATTGCGATGAAAGATGATTGACATAAGACAAGATAGGACTTTATTGATCCCAACCCTACACCAAATAATGTTATTATGGACTCTTAATGCACCCTGTTTCTGCAAGGCCATTTCTATGTGGTGACTTTTTTCTCAACTATCCTCTAAATCTGGTGGGTCATGGTCCAAACGGGGGTCATTTTTTAGCATGGTTACTCTTTTCCATGTATGCTACTGTGCTTTATTTTAATTTTTGAAACAACACAATGTGCGCATATATGCTCTGGTATGTCGTGTGCCTCCGCATATCGTATAAATAATCATGGTGGGCCGCCATGGCCAAAAATGCCCGGGCCATTTTTTGGTCCCAGTCCAGCCCCGGCTATATGTATGGACCACATGTACTCAGTGAAAAAGCGCTCTCTGCCCGCTGGTGGGAGTGTGTGTGTGCGTGGGGGGGGGAGGGGGGGGGGGGGGGGTCATGCTGTCATGTAAATAAGATAAACATAAGGCTATTGACTTTGTTTTTGAAAAGTATTCTCAAATGGCTCAGGATCCGATTCAAGTTCGAACATGTACATTGAACTACTGAAGGACTCAGTCTATTCATTGCCGCCATGTCCACTACTTTCACACGCTACGCGAGCCTAAGCTCTCCCCATTACCATGGTAACGTGGGTGGGCAGCAGCAGCAGCTGATTTGCATTTAAAGCTACAGACACCAGAAACAGCACATTCTGAAAGGGGCTGAAACAGAGGGAAACAGGGGGATGAGAATCTTTTTCAAAAAGCTATTTCCAGCAAACAGCTTCAAAAACATGTTTTATGGAAATCATAGTAATTTATTGAAAAAGCTTCATAATATGGGACCTTTTAAACAGTCTGACAGCTGTTGGGAAGGACTTGCAGTGGCGTTCTTTCTTATGGACTGGATACAGCAGTCTGTTACTATTATGCACTTGATTTTCTGATGACAGATTATGGACATATATTGTACAGCAGTGATTTTCAACTGGTGGGTCGCGGTCCAAAAGTGGGTCTCGTACCCGTTTTCAGTGGCCTTTGACCGGGGAAAACAGAAAAAGATAATGAGCAGGGAAGGGTTCATTTAGCTATGCTGTTCATTTATTATGGACTCTTAATGCTCTCTGTATTTGCGAGGCCATTTTTCTGTGGTGACTTTTTTCTCAACTGTCCTCTGCATCAGTGATTCTCAATTGGTGGGTCGCGGTCCAAAAGTGGCTTGCGGAACCGTTTTCAGTGGGTCGCGGGTCTTTGCCTGGGGAGAAAAAAAAGATAATGAAAAAGGAAGGGTTAACTTAGTCATGCTATTCATTTATTATGGAGACGAACACAGACACAAACACTGAAAGGAATCATGGTCTTCATGTGTTTATTTTAATGACAGCAGTCAATATAACAACTGAACAGTTAGGCTCTGGGCGAACATTTCCAGAGCCTCTTGATATGGGAAGTCTGGCCTATTTATCGAGTTAAAACACAGATATTTTTGTCTGCCCCCCTAACATGATGATAGGGGAAACACTGCTCTATGTATGAACCACATGTACTCCTGTATTGTACATGTACAGGAAAAGCGCTCTCTGTCCGCTGGTGGGAGTGTGCGCGCACACACGTGTGTGTGTGTGTGTGTGTGTGTGTGTGTGTGTGTGTGTGTGTGTGTGTGTGCGTGCGTGTGTGTGCGTGCGTGTGCATGTGTGTGTGCGCGCACATCGGGGCGGAACTCCGCTTTGCGCGATGCAGAGAGCAGAGGAGAAGTGCAAACGCGCGACCATGGAAAAACAGAAATGGCATGTCGTCTTGTAAATAAGATACATAAGACTATTTAGTACCAAGACATAAAATGTGATCACAAAAAAAAGTTGTGAGTTATGAAAATCTCATATGTACGTCGCTTTGGATAAAAGCGTCTGCCAAATGACAAATTAATTTTAATTGTAAAAAGTGTGAGGTTAAATAGTTCAGTTTGGTGGAGCTTGTATGGTACCTCGGTAAAAAGAGCACATGAGGGGTGCTCTCACTCTCTTTAATTTGAGGAAGAAGGAGAGGCACTGCTGGGCTTTGTTTGCCACTGATGCAGTGTTTGTTGTTCAGGAGAGGTCCTCAGTAATTTGGTGCTGCTCACCCTCTCACAGCAGAACGATTTGTGGTAAGCAGGGGGTGTTGGGGGTGGGTTCTCCAGAAGTCAATTACAATCTCCTTTGTTTTCCCCACATTCAGGGAGAGATTGGTATTTCCACACCACATGGCCAGTCGGTTCACCTCGTCCCTGTAATTGGTCTCATCACTGTTGCTGATGCTGACCTGTGCTGCATGTGATCTCTCTGTGACCAAGTCCTGCCACCACTTCCAGAGGAGGTTGCTCAGGCCAAGCTTAACTGCTGAGGAATGATCGTCAGTGGACCGGTTGGCCTGATATGAATACTGAAACAGGTCCAGGAGAGAGGGGAGGCTGGATCTTATTTGTTGCATGGCAAGCCTTTCAAAGCACTTCATGATGGCAGAGGTCAGTGAAGCAGGGCGCTAGAGTTTCCACACCCATGTAACTATTAGCATTTGAGTCTGAGCTCATAAGAGCAGTCACAAAAATGAATGAAATCACTTTTGACATGCTAAACATTAAACACACTGATGAGAAACTTGTTTTTCTCTTCTTGGCACTAGATACACTGCAGACACACAGCACAGCATATAGAGACACATTAGCTTTTGTAGCTGATAATTAGCCTGTTCAGCCACTGTCAGTATTCAATACAAACAAATTATTAGACTTCTTGTCAATTTGGTATCAAAACAGTCCACAAAGATAAACTGTAGTTCCATACAAACAGATTTTTTCAACTTGACACCACCGGGCGGACCCAGGACATGCTGGAGGGATTATGTCTCTCAGCTGGCCTCAGAACGCCTTGGGATCCCTCAGCAGGAGCTGGTGGAAGTGGCTGCGGAGAGGGCTGTCAGGGCTTCCTTGCTGATGCTACTGCCCCCGCGACCCGGACCCCGATAAGCGGAAGATGACGAGACGAGAGATGAGACAATATGAATTTTGTAATCACAGAAATTATACTGGCATTATCATGAATATATGATAAGATATGGCACATCCCTGAGGTGATTTATTAATTTACTGAGGAACATCCCAGTACTGTCCAGTGCTCCTTTATTCTCATTTTAAATCCAATGGGGATTTGAAGTATATCCTGATATACTGATATACTGTCAATAGTTTCACCTCTTTATTCTTTCTCTTTTATTTTTATCAACTCTTTGATAAACCATTTTCATCTGAGACACACTCAAATGTGGGTGTTAATGAAGTATGGCTTGGTTTTGTTTTGCTTAAATTGCCAATGTTCTACGCACACAGCAAATGTTCATTTATGCCTCTGACACTGAGGTCACGTGATGTTGACACTGAAATCACATGAACGTGACTATTTTGGGTGAAGCTCTTATAAAGTACCATTAGGTCTGAGAATCAAACTTCCAGCTCAGAGACACTCAACTGTGGATATTCTTGAAGGATATCATAGTGTGGCCCACATAGAATGACCAGCCAGTAAATTTTAACAAGTGTAGTTACAATATGAGATCACCAGGGAGAGCATTGATGCCCTCTTTGCCTGTTATTGAAAACACTCAATATTTTCTAGAAGAGCACCTTACCTTAGACCGTCGCTGAGAAAAGTCAAAGAGAGACAGCAATCTGGAAGAGGTCTTGTAGTGGAGTATATTGTTAAAGGTTTTACCATTTCAGAGAAGAAAGGAGTCAAAGATTGTGAGCATTTCAAATGCAATGTATTTGTGTATGTATGTATGTAAATATGTATTGATCTATTCACTTATTTCATTACTTGCACCGTCTTTGAGCACACTGAAAAGCGCTGCATAAGATCTATCTATAAGATATTATTATTAGGATTATGATTTTTAATTACAATTAAATTGTTGATTTCTGTATTGCTTTTTTTTCTAGTCTCCTCATATTGTGGAACGACATGGAGCGAAACACAGCGATCCAGTATCTCTTTCATCCGAGGAGGGTGTGATGTACTGCTCAGCTTACTTGAGCAACTTACCTGTGGCTGCATCAGATGGAACAGATGAGCTTCATGAGATCTCTACAATGCACACAGTCTGAAGTGGTAGCACACACACACGTACACAAGCACACATCACCAAAACAAACCTTTTTTTAAATTAAATTTATGCTTGTCTCGCTCATCCAATGTGATTTTGACAGTAAAATCAGATGAATGTCATTATTTAAAATTCAGCCGTTTTGTGTCAAGCTGTCTTAGAATGACGATTCCCCTCCCCACCCTCTGCTCTCCTCCTCAACACTTTCATTAAGGCCGTGTGGATTTGTTCCTATTTTATTAACCCAGTCTCTCTCAGCTCTTCGTCTCTGGGCCGTGGACCAGTGTAGATTACACTATAGGGCCAGGGGATGCACTGCATCCAAGTCATGGGAGACAAAATGCTGAAAAACATGCCGGTCAGTATTCTTTTGTTTTACAACATTGTATTTATGACATGTAAACTGTACATGTATTGTCAGGCTTGTTTCTCACACATATCTTTTACAAATCACCATATGCACACAATTTTTAAAGGTCCTTTAAATGTGGTTGTGTCCAAGGAATTAACCGAATTGTGATGAATTATGGATTTACATTTTATAGAGGGATTATGCTTGTTAAGATATCCAAAAACATTGCAAATTCCTCCTCAAAAAATGTTTTTAATTGCTCAGATGTCTTCTTATGTATTAATCTCACTATAAAGGCTGTCCACATCAATTGTGAATAGAAAAGAGCGGACCTTGTGTGTAAAGTCCGGATCCTGGGATTGGACCCTGTTCTGAGCTGGTGTGTTCGGATTGTTGTTTGACGTACGGGGATGCTGGTACCGACACGGTCGGTAATTATTCCAGCCGTTATTGCGGTTGATGTACAGGCGATAAATGTATGATGAGCAGGCGGTCACCCGCTGTTGTCCTCCAGCATACCAACGGGTACGCATGTGGCCGTGCGGCGGCACTAAAAACTCCGCAGGGGCTGCTTGAAAACAGCCGTGGGACTGCTGGTTAGCGCTGGTCAATTGTGCATATTATTGAATGACACGACTTATTTTGACTACGTATGTAGTTTATGTTAAAAATGCAACTGGTGTTCATCTTGTCATATGTTGTGCTTTTCTCGCTCAAATAGCGTTACTCTGACAGGAAAATGACATGAATGTGATTATTTTAGATTCATTTGTATTAATGTGTCAAACTGTCTGAGAATGACATTTCCATTTTAGGAAAATGATTTCTTGCATGTTTTTGAAGGACAGCATGGTTTATTTTGAATTCGTGTTGAGTTAGTGTGAAAAGTGCAGCAAGTGTTGATTTTGTGCTTATCTGCTCAAATAGCGTCTTGAGCTTTTCTCGATCAAATAGCGTTATTCTGACAGGAAAATGACATGAATGTGGTTATTTTAGATTCGTTTGTATTAATGTGTCAAACTGTCTGAGAATGACATTTCCACTTTAGAAACATGAATTCTTGCATGTTATTGAAGGACAGCATGGTTTATTTTGAATTCGTGTTGAGTTAGTGTGAAAAGTGCAGCAAGTGTTGATTTTGTGCTTATCTGCTCAATGAGCGTCTTTTCGTGCTGTTCTCGCTGAAATAGCGTTATTCTGATAGGACAATGACAGAATGTGATTATTTTAGATTCATTTGTATTTGTGTCAAACTGTCTGAGAATGACAATTCCACTTTAGAAACATCAATTCTTGCATGTTATTGAAGGACAGCACGGTTTATTTTAAATTCGTGTTGCGTTAGTGTGAAAATTGCAGCAAGTATTGATTTTGTGCTTATCTGCTCAATGAGCGTCTTTTCGTGCTGTTCTCGCTTAAATAGCGTTATTCTGATAGGACAATGACAGAATGTGATTATTTTAGATTCATTTGTATTTGTGTCAAACTGTCTGAGAATGACAATTCCACTTTAGAAACATCAATTCTTGCATGTTTTTGAAGGACAGCATGGTTTATTTTGAATTCGTGTTGAGTTACTATGAAAAGTGCACCCAATGTTGATTTTGTCCTTATCTCGCTTAAATAGCGTTATTCTGACAGGAAAATGACATGAATGTGATTATTTTAGATTCATTTGTATTGATGTGTCAAACTGTCATAGAACGACATTTCCACTTTAGAAACATGAATTCTTGCATGTTATTGAAGGACAGCATGGTTTCTTTTGAATTCATGTTGAGTTCGTGTGAAAAGTGCAGCGTGTTAATTTTGTGCTTATCTGCTCAAATTGCGTATTTTCGTGCTGTTTCCGCTCAAATAGCGTTACTCTGAAAGGAAAATGACATGAATGTGATTATTTTAGATTCGTTTGTATTAATGTGTCAAACTGTCTGAGAATGACATTTCCACTTTAGAAACATCAATTCTTGCATGTTTTTGAAGGACAGCATGGTTTATTTTGAATTCGTGTTGAGTTAGTGTGAAAAGTGCAGCAAGTGTTGATTTTGTGCTTATCTGCTTTATGAGCGTCTTGTGCTTTTCTCGCTCAAATAGCGTCTTATTGTACTTTTCTCGCTCATATAGCGTTATTCTGACTTGAAAATGACAGAATATGATTATTTTAGATTCATTTGTATTTATTTGTCAAACTGTCATAGAATGACATTTCCACTTTAGAAACATCAATTCTTGCATGTTTTTGAAGGACAGCATGGTTTATTTTGAATTCGTGTTGAGTTAGTGTGAAAAGTGCAGCAAGTGTTGATTATGTGCTGATCTGCTCAATGAGCGTCTTTTCGTGCTTTTCTCGCTCAAATAGCGTTATTCTGACGGGAAAATGACATGAATGTGGTTATTTTAGATTCGTTTGTATTAATGTGTCAAACTGTCTGAGAATGACATTTCCACTTTAGAAACATGAATTCTTGCATGTTATTGAAGGACAGCATGGTTTCTTTTGAATTCGTGTTGAGTTAGTGTAAAAAGTCCAGCAAGTGTTGATTTTGTGCTTATCTGCTCAATGAGCGTCTTTTCGTGCTGTTCTCGCTTAAATAGCGTTATTCTGATAGAACAATGACAGAATGTGATTATTTTAGATTCATTTGTATTTATGTGTCAAACTGTCATAGAATGACATTTCCACTTTAGAAACATCAATTCTTGCATGTTTTTAAAGGACAGCATGGTTTATTTTGAATTCGTGTTCAATTACTATGAAAAGTGCACCCAATGTTGATTTTGTCCTTTTCTCGCTTAAATAGCGTTATTCTGACAGGAAAATGACATGAATGTGATTATTTTAGATTCATTTGTATTGATGTGTCAAACTGTCATAGAATGACATTTCCACTTTAGAAACATCAATTCTTGCATGTTTTTGAAGGACAGCATGGTTTATTTTGAATTCGTGTTGAGTTAGTGTGAAAAGTGCAGCAAGTGTTGATTATGTGCCGATCTGCTCAATGAGCGTCTTTTCGTGCTGTTCTTGCTTAAATAGCGTTATTCTGATAGGAAAATGACAGAATGTAATTATTTTGTATTTGTGTCAAACTGTCATAGAATGACATTTCCACTTTAGAAACATCAATTCTTGCATGTTTTTGAAGGACAGCATGGTTTATTTTGAATTCGTGTTGAGTTAGTGTGAAAAGTGCCGCAAGTGTTGATTTTGTGCTTTTCTCGCTCAAATAGTGTCTTATTGTGCTTTTCTCGCTCAAATAGCGTTATTCTGACTTGAAAATGACAGAATATGATTATTTTAGATTCATTTGTATTTATTTGTCAAACTGTCATAGAATGACATTTCCACTTTAGAAACATCAATTCTTGCATGTCTTTGAAGGACAGCATGGTTTATTTTGAATTCGTGTTGAGTTAGTGTGAAAAGTGCCGCAAGTGTTGATTTTGTGCTTTTCTCGCTCAAATAGTGTCTTATTGTGCTTTTCTCGCTCAAATAGCGTTATTCTGACTTGAAAATGACAGAATATGATTATTTTAGATTCATTTGTATTTATTTGTCAAACTGTCATAGAATGACATTTCCACTTTAGAAACATCAATTCTTGCATGTTTTTGAAGGACAGCATGGTTTATTTTGAATTCGTGTTGAGTTAGTGTGAAAAGTGCCGCAAGTGTTGATTTTGTGCTTATCTGCTCAATGAGCGTCTTTTCGTGCTGTTCTCGCTTAAATAGCGTTATTCTGATAGAACAATGACAGAATGTGATTATTTTAGATTCATTTGTATTTATGTGTCAAACTGTCATAGAATGACATTTCCACTTTAGAAACATCAATTCTTGCATGTTTTTAAAGGACAGCATGGTTTATTTTGAATTCGTGTTCAATTACTATGAAAAGTGCACCCAATGTTGATTTTGTCCTTTTCTCGCTTAAATAGCGTTATTCTGACAGGAAAATGACATGAATGTGATTATTTTAGATTCATTTGTATTGATGTGTCAAACTGTCATAGAATGACATTTCCACTTTAGAAACATCAATTCTTGCATGTTTTTGAAGGACAGCATGGTTTATTTTGAATTCGTGTTGAGTTAGTGTGAAAAGTGCAGCAAGTGTTGATTATGTGCCGATCTGCTCAATGAGCGTCTTTTCGTGCTGTTCTCGCTTAAATAGCGTTATTCTGATAGGAAAATGACAGAATGTAATTATTTTGTATTTGTGTCAAACTGTCATAGAATGACATTTCCACTTTAGAAACATCAATTCTTGCATGTTTTTGAAGGACAGCATGGTTTATTTTGAATTCGTGTTGAGTTAGTGTGAAAAGTGCCGCAAGTGTTGATTTTGTGCTTTTCTCGCTCAAATAGTGTCTTATTGTGCTTTTCTCGCTCAAATAGCGTTATTCTGACTTGAAAATGACAGAATATGATTATTGTAGATTCATTTGTATTTATTTGTCAAACTGTCATAGAATGACATTTCCACTTTAGAAACATCAATTCTTGCATGTCTTTGAAGGACAGCATGGTTTATTTTGAATTCGTGTTGAGTTAGTGTGAAAAGTGCCGCAAGTGTTGATTTTGTGCTTTTCTCGCTCAAATAGTGTCTTATTGTGCTTTTCTCGCTCAAATAGCGTTATTCTGACTTGAAAATGACAGAATATGATTATTTTAGATTCATTTGTATTTATTTGTCAAACTGTCATAGAATGACATTTCCACTTTAGAAACATCAATTCTTGCATGTTTTTGAAGGACAGCATGGTTTATTTTGAATTCGGGTTGAGTTAGTGTGAAAAGTGCCGCAAGTGTTGATTTTGTGCTTTTCTCGCTCAAATAGTGTCTTATTGTGCTTTTCTCGCTCAAATAGCGTTATTCTGACTTGAAAATGACAGAATATGATTATATTAGATTCATTTGTATTTATTTGTCAAACTGTCATAGAATGACATTTCCACTTTAGAAACATCAATTCTTGCATGTTTTTGAAGGACAGCATGGTTTATTTTGAATTCGTGTTGAGTTAGTGTGAAAAGTGCAGCAAGTGTTGATTTTGTGCTTTTCTCGCTCAAATAGTGTCTTATTGTGCTTTTCTCGCTCAAATAGCGTTATTCTGACTTGAAAATGACAGAATATGATTATTTTAGATTCATTTGTATTTATTTATCAAACTGTCATAGCATGACATTTCCACTTTAGAAACATCAAGTCTTGCATGTTTTTGAAGGACAGCATGG
This sequence comes from Chaetodon auriga, assembly GCF_051107435.1. Taxonomy (NCBI): domain Eukaryota; kingdom Metazoa; phylum Chordata; class Actinopteri; order Chaetodontiformes; family Chaetodontidae; genus Chaetodon; species Chaetodon auriga. The sequence goes on from NW_027481975.1 coordinate 401,353, forward strand.
TTTATTTTGAATTCGTGTTGAGTTAGTGTGAAAAGTGCAGCAAGTGTTGATTATGTGTCGATCTGCTCAATGAGCGTCTTTTCGTGCTGTTCTCGCTTAAATAGCGTTATTCTGATAGGAAAATGACAGAATGTAATTATTTTGTATTTGTGTCAAACTGTCTGAGAATGACATTTCCACTTTAGAAACATCAAGTCTTGCATGTTTTTGAAGGACAGCATGGTTTATTTTGAATTCGTGTTGAGTTAGTGTGAAAGGTGCAGCAAATATTGATTTTGTGCTTATCTGCTCAAATAGCGTCTTATTGTGCTTTTCTCGCTCAAATAGCGTTATTCTGACGGGAAAATGACATGAATGTGGTTATTTTAGATTCCTTTGTATTAATGTGTCAAACTGTCTGAGAATGACATTTCCATTTTAGAAACATGAATTCTTGCATGTTATTGAAGGACAGCATGGTTTCTTTTGAATTCGTGTTGAGTTAGTGTAAAAAGTCCAGCAAGTGTTGATTTTGTGCTTATCTGCTCAATGAGCGTCTTTTCGTGCTGTTCTCGCTTAAATAGCGTTATTCTGATAGGAAAATGACAGAATGTAATTATTTTGTATTTGTGTCAAACTGTCTGAGAATGACAATTCCACTTTAGAAACATCAATTCTTGCATGTTTTTGAAGGACAGCATGGTTTATTTTGAATTCGTGTTGAGTTACTATGAAAAGTGCACCCAATGTTGATTTTGTCCTTATCTCGCTTAAATAGCGTTATTCTGACAGGAAAATGACATGAATGTGATTATTTTAGATTCATTTGTATTGATGTGTCAAACTGTCATAGAACGACATTTCCACTTTAGAAACATGAATTCTTGCATGTTATTGAAGGACAGCATGGTTTCTTTTGAATTCATGTTGAGTTCGTGTGAAAAGTGCAGCGTGTTAATTTTGTGCTTATCTGCTCAAATTGCGTATTTTCGTGCTGTTTCCGCTCAAATAGCGTTACTCTGAAAGGAAAATGACATGAATGTGATTATTTTAGATTCGTTTGTATTAATGTGTCAAACTGTCTGAGAATGACATTTCCACTTTAGAAACATCAATTCTTGCATGTTTTTGAAGGACAGCATGGTTTATTTTGAATTCGTGTTGAGTTAGTGTGAAAAGTGCAGCAAGTGTTGATTTTGTGCTTATCTGCTTTATGAGCGTCTTGTGCTTTTCTCGCTCAAATAGCGTCTTATTGTACTTTTCTCGCTCATATAGCGTTATTCTGACTTGAAAATGACAGAATATGATTATTTTAGATTCATTTGTATTTATTTGTCAAACTGTCATAGAATGACATTTCCACTTTAGAAACATCAATTCTTGCATGTTTTTGAAGGACAGCATGGTTTATTTTGAATTCGTGTTGAGTTAGTGTGAAAAGTGCAGCAAGTGTTGATTTTGTGCTTTTCTCGCTCAAATAGTGTCTTATTGTGCTTTTCTCGCTCAAATAGCGTTATTCTGACTTGAAAATGACAGAATATGATTATTTTAGATTCATTTGTATTTATTTGTCAAACTGTCATAGAATGACATTTCCACTTTAGAAACATCAAGTCTTGCATGTTTTTGAAGGACAGCATGGTTTATTTTGAATTCGTGTTGAGTTAGTGTGAAAAGTGCAGCAAGTGTTGATTATGTGTCGATCTGCTCAATGAGCGTCTTTTCGTGCTGTTCTCGCTTAAATAGCGTTATTCTGATAGGAAAATGACAGAATGTAATTATTTTGTATTTGTGTCAAACTGTCTGAGAATGACATTTCCACTTTAGAAACATCAAGTCTTGCATGTTTTTGAAGGACAGCATGGTTTATTTTGAATTCGTGTTGAGTTAGTGTGAAAGGTGCAGCAAATATTGATTTTGTGCTTATGTGCTCAAATAGCGTCTTATTGTGCTTTTCTCGCTCAAATAGCGTTATTCTGACGGGAAAATGACATGAATGTGGTTATTTTAGATTCGTTTGTATTAATGTGTCAAACTGTCTGAGAATGACATTTCCACTTTAGAAACATGAATTCTTGCATGTTATTGAAGGACAGCATGGTTTCTTTTGAATTCGTGTTGAGTTAGTGTGAAAAGTGCCGCAAGTGTTGATTTTGTGCTTTTCTCGCTCAAATAGTGTCTTATTGTGCTTTTCTCGCTCAAATAGCGTTATTCTGACTTGAAAATGACAGAATATGATTATTTTAGATTCATTTGTATTTATTTGTCAAACTGTCATAGAATGACATTTCCACTTTAGAAACATCAATTCTTGCATGTTTTTGAAGGACAGCATGGTTTATTTTGAATTCGTGTTGAGTTAGTATGAAAAGTGCAGTATATGTTCATTTTGTGCTTTTCTCGCTCAAATAACGTTATTTTGAGCGGAAAATGACAGTATGTGCTTATTTCAGATTCATGTGTTTTTATGTATCAAACTGTGTGAGAATGACATTTCCACTTTAGAAACATGAATTCTTGCATGTTATTGAAGGACAGCATGGTTTATTTTGAATTCGTGTTGAGTTAGTGTGAAAGGTGCAGCAAATATTGATTTTGTGCTTATGTGCTCAAATAGCGTCTTATTGTGCTTTTCTCGCTCAAATAGCGTTATTCTGACGGGAAAATGACATGAATGTGGTTATTTTAGATTCGTTTGTATTAATGTGTCAAACTGTCTGAGAATGACATTTCCACTTTAGAAACATGAATTCTTGCATGTTATTGAAGGACAGCATGGTTTCTTTTGAATTCGTGTTGAGTTAGTGTGAAAAGTGCCGCAAGTGTTGATTTTGTGCTTTTCTCGCTCAAATAGTGTCTTATTGTGCTTTTCTCGCTCAAATAGCGTTATTCTGACTTGAAAATGACAGAATATGATTATTTTAGATTCATTTGTATTTATTTGTCAAACTGTCATAGAATGACATTTCCACTTTAGAAACATCAATTCTTGCATGTTTTTGAAGGACAGCATGGTTTATTTTGAATTCGTGTTGAGTTAGTGTGAAAAGTGCAGCAAGTGTTGATTTTGTGCTTTTCTCGCTCAAATAGTGTCTTATTGTGCTTTTCTCGCTCAAATAGCGTTATTCTGACTTGAAAATGACAGAATATGATTATTTTAGATTCATTTGTATTTATTTGTCAAACTGTCATAGAATGACATTTCCACTTTAGAAACATCAAGTCTTGCATGTTTTTGAAGGACAGCATGGTTTATTTTGAATTCGTGTTGAGTTAGTGTGAAAAGTGCAGCAAGTGTTGATTATGTGTCGATCTGCTCAATGAGCGTCTTTTCGTGCTGTTCTCGCTTAAATAGCGTTATTCTGATAGGAAAATGACAGAATGTAATTATTTTGCATTTGTGTCAAACTGTCTGAGAATGACATTTCCACTTTAGAAACATCAAGTCTTGCATGTTTTTGAAGGACAGCATGGTTTATTTTGAATTCGTGTTGAGTTAGTGTGAAAGGTGCAGCAAATATTGATTTTGTGCTTATGTGCTCAAATAGCGTCTTATTGTGCTTTTCTCGCTCAAATAGCGTTATTCTGACGGGAAAATGACATGAATGTGGTTATTTTAGATTCGTTTGTATTAATGTGTCAAACTGTCTGAGAATGACATTTCCACTTTAGAAACATGAATTCTTGCATGTTATTGAAGGACAGCATGGTTTCTTTTGAATTCGTGTTGAGTTAGTGTGAAAAGTGCCGCAAGTGTTGATTTTGTGCTTTTCTCGCTCAAATAGTGTCTTATTGTGCTTTTCTCGCTCAAATAGCGTTATTCTGACTTGAAAATGACAGAATATGATTATTTTAGATTCATTTGTATTTATTTGTCAAACTGTCATAGAATGACATTTCCACTTTAGAAACATCAATTCTTGCATGTTTTTGAAGGACAGCATGGTTTATTTTGAATTCGTGTTGAGTTAGTGTGAAAAGTGCAGCAAGTGTTGATTTTGTGCTTTTCTCGCTCAAATAGTGTCTTATTGTGCTTTTCTCGCTCAAATAGCGTTATTCTGACTTGAAAATGACAGAATATGATTATTTTAGATTCATTTGTATTTATTTGTCAAACTGTCATAGAATGACATTTCCACTTTAGAAACATCAAGTCTTGCATGTTTTTGAAGGACAGCATGGTTTATTTTGAATTCGTGTTGAGTTAGTGTGAAAAGTGCAGCAAGTGTTGATTATGTGTCGATCTGCTCAATGAGCGTCTTTTCGTGCTGTTCTCGCTTAAATAGCGTTATTCTGATAGGAAAATGACAGAATGTAATTATTTTGCATTTGTGTCAAACTGTCTGAGAATGACATTTCCACTTTAGAAACATCAAGTCTTGCATGTTTTTGAAGGACAGCATGGTTTATTTTGAATTCGTGTTGAGTTAGTGTGAAAGGTGCAGCAAATATTGATTTTGTGCTTATGTGCTCAAATAGCGTCTTATTGTGCTTTTCTCGCTCAAATAGCGTTATTCTGACGGGAAAATGACATGAATGTGGTTATTTTAGATTCGTTTGTATTAATGTGTCAAACTGTCTGAGAATGACATTTCCACTTTAGAAACATGAATTCTTGCATGTTATTGAAGGACAGCATGGTTTCTTTTGAATTCGTGTTGAGTTAGTGTGAAAAGTGCCGCAAGTGTTGATTTTGTGCTTTTCTCGCTCAAATAGTGTCTTATTGTGCTTTTCTCGCTCAAATAGCGTTATTCTGACTTGAAAATGACAGAATATGATTATTTTAGATTCATTTGTATTTATTTGTCAAACTGTCATAGAATGACATTTCCACTTTAGAAACATCAATTCTTGCATGTTTTTGAAGGACAGCATGGTTTATTTTGAATTCGTGTTGAGTTAGTGTGAAAAGTGCAGTATATGTTCATTTTGTGCTTTTCTCGCTCAAATAACGTTATTTTGAGCGGAAAATGACAGTATGTGCTTATTTCAGATTCATGTGTTTTTATGTATCAAACTGTGTGAGAATGACATTTCCACTTTAGAAACATGAATTCTTGCATGTTATTGAAGGACAGCATGGTTTATTTTGAATTCGTGTTGAGTTAGTGTGAAAGGTGCAGCAAATATTGATTTTGTGCTTATGTGCTCAAATAGCGTCTTATTGTGCTTTTCTCGCTCAAATAGCGTTATTCTGACGGGAAAATGACATGAATGTGGTTATTTTAGATTCGTTTGTATTAATGTGTCAAACTGTCTGAGAATGACATTTCCACTTTAGAAACATGAATTCTTGCATGTTATTGAAGGACAGCATGGTTTCTTTTGAATTCGTGTTGAGTTAGTGTGAAAAGTGCCGCAAGTGTTGATTTTGTGCTTTTCTCGCTCAAATAGTGTCTTATTGTGCTTTTCTCGCTCAAATAGCGTTATTCTGACTTGAAAATGACAGAATATGATTATTTTAGATTCATTTGTATTTATTTGTCAAACTGTCATAGAATGACATTTCCACTTTAGAAACATCAATTCTTGCATGTTTTTGAAGGACAGCATGGTTTATTTTGAATTCGTGTTGAGTTAGTGTGAAAAGTGCAGCAAGTGTTGATTTTGTGCTTTTCTCGCTCAAATAGTGTCTTATTGTGCTTTTCTCGCTCAAATAGCGTTATTCTGACTTGAAAATGACAGAATATGATTATTTTAGATTCATTTGTATTTATTTGTCAAACTGTCATAGAATGACATTTCCACTTTAGAAACATCAAGTCTTGCATGTTTTTGAAGGACAGCATGGTTTATTTTGAATTCGTGTTGAGTTAGTGTGAAAAGTGCAGCAAGTGTTGATTATGTGTCGATCTGCTCAATGAGCGTCTTTTCGTGCTGTTCTCGCTTAAATAGCGTTATTCTGATAGGAAAATGACAGAATGTAATTATTTTGCATTTGTGTCAAACTGTCTGAGAATGACATTTCCACTTTAGAAACATCAAGTCTTGCATGTTTTTGAAGGACAGCATGGTTTATTTTGAATTCGTGTTGAGTTAGTGTGAAAGGTGCAGCAAATATTGATTTTGTGCTTATGTGCTCAAATAGCGTCTTATTGTGCTTTTCTCGCTCAAATAGCGTTATTCTGACGGGAAAATGACATGAATGTGGTTATTTTAGATTCGTTTGTATTAATGTGTCAAACTGTCTGAGAATGACATTTCCACTTTAGAAACATGAATTCTTGCATGTTATTGAAGGACAGCATGGTTTCTTTTGAATTCGTGTTGAGTTAGTGTGAAAAGTGCCGCAAGTGTTGATTTTGTGCTTTTCTCGCTCAAATAGTGTCTTATTGTGCTTTTCTCGCTCAAATAGCGTTATTCTGACTTGAAAATGACAGAATATGATTATTTTAGATTCATTTGTATTTATTTGTCAAACTGTCATAGAATGACATTTCCACTTTAGAAACATCAATTCTTGCATGTTTTTGAAGGACAGCATGGTTTATTTTGAATTCGTGTTGAGTTAGTGTGAAAAGTGCAGCAAGTGTTGATTTTGTGCTTTTCTCGCTCAAATAGTGTCTTATTGTGCTTTTCTCGCTCAAATAGCGTTATTCTGACTTGAAAATGACAGAATATGATTATTTTAGATTCATTTGTATTTATTTGTCAAACTGTCATAGAATGACATTTCCACTTTAGAAACATCAAGTCTTGCATGTTTTTGAAGGACAGCATGGTTTATTTTGAATTCGTGTTGAGTTAGTGTGAAAAGTGCAGCAAGTGTTGATTATGTGTCGATCTGCTCAATGAGCGTCTTTTCGTGCTGTTCTCGCTTAAATAGCGTTATTCTGATAGGAAAATGACAGAATGTAATTATTTTGCATTTGTGTCAAACTGTCTGAGAATGACATTTCCACTTTAGAAACATCAAGTCTTGCATGTTTTTGAAGGACAGCATGGTTTATTTTGAATTCGTGTTGAGTTAGTGTGAAAGGTGCAGCAAATATTGATTTTGTGCTTATGTGCTCAAATAGCGTCTTATTGTGCTTTTCTCGCTCAAATAGCGTTATTCTGACGGGAAAATGACATGAATGTGGTTATTTTAGATTCGTTTGTATTAATGTGTCAAACTGTCTGAGAATGACATTTCCACTTTAGAAACATGAATTCTTGCATGTTATTGAAGGACAGCATGGTTTCTTTTGAATTCGTGTTGAGTTAGTGTGAAAAGTGCCGCAAGTGTTGATTTTGTGCTTTTCTCGCTCAAATAGTGTCTTATTGTGCTTTTCTCGTTCAAATAGCGTTATTCTGACTTGAAAATGACAGAATATGATTATTTTAGATTCATTTGTATTTATTTGTCAAACTGTCATAGAATGACATTTCCACTTTAGAAACATCAATTCTTGCATGTTTTTGAAGGACAGCATGGTTTATTTTGAATTCGTGTTGAGTTAGTGTGAAAAGTGCAGCAAGTGTTGATTTTGTGCTTTTCTCGCTCAAATAGTGTCTTATTGTGCTTTTCTCGCTCAAATAGCGTTATTCTGACTTGAAAATGACAGAATATGATTATTTTAGATTCATTTGTATTTATTTGTCAAACTGTCTGAGAATGACATTTCCACTTTAGAAACATCAAGTCTTGCATGTTTTTGAAGGACAGCATGGTTTATTTTGAATTCGTGTTGAGTTAGTGTGAAAAGTGCAGCAAGTGTTGATTATGTGTCGATCTGCTCAATGAGCGTCTTTTCGTGCTGTTCTCGCTTAAATAGCGTTATTCTGATAGGAAAATGACAGAATGTAATTATTTTGTATTTGTGTCAAACTGTCTGAGAATGACATTTCCACTTTAGAAACATCAAGTCTTGCATGTTTTTGAAGGACAGCATGGTTTATTTTGAATTCGTGTTGAGTTAGTGTGAAAGGTGCAGCAAATATTGATTTTGTGCTTATGTGCTCAAATAGCGTCTTATTGTGCTTTTCTCGCTCAAATAGCGTTATTCTGACGGGAAAATGACATGAATGTGGTTATTTTAGATTCGTTTGTATTAATGTGTCAAACTGTCTGAGAATGACATTTCCACTTTAGAAACATCAATTCTTGCATGTTTTTGAAGGACAGCATGGTTTATTTTGAATTCGTGTTGAGTTAGTGTGAAAAGTGCAGCAAGTGTTGATTTTGTGCTTTTCTCGCTCAAATAGTGTCTTATTGTGCTTTTCTCGCTCAAATAGCGTTATTCTGACTTGAAAATGACAGAATATGATTATTTTAGATTCATTTGTATTTATTTGTCAAACTGTCATAGAATGACATTTCCACTTTAGAAACATCAAGTCTTGCATGTTTTTGAAGGACAGCATGGTTTATTTTGAATTCGTGTTGAGTTAGTGTGAAAAGTGCAGCAAGTGTTGATTATGTGTCGATCTGCTCAATGAGCGTCTTTTCGTGCTGTTCTCGCTTAAATAGCGTTATTCTGATAGGAAAATGACAGAATGTAATTATTTTGTATTTGTGTCAAACTGTCTGAGAATGACACTTCCACTTTAGAAACATCAAGTCTTGCATGTTTTTGAAGGACAGCATGGTTTATTTTGAATTCGTGTTGAGTTAGTGTGAAAGGTGCAGCAAATATTGATTTTGTGCTTATGTGCTCAAATAGCGTCTTATTGTGCTTTTCTCGCTCAAATAGCGTTATTCTGACGGGAAAATGACATGAATGTGGTTATTTTAGATTCGTTTGTATTAATGTGTCAAACTGTCTGAGAATGACATTTCCACTTTAGAAACATGAATTCTTGCATGTTATTGAAGGACAGCATGGTTTCTTTTGAATTCGTGTTGAGTTAGTGTGAAAAGTGCCGCAAGTGTTGATTTTGTGCTTTTCTCGCTCAAATAGTGTCTTATTGTGCTTTTCTCGCTCAAATAGCGTTATTCTGACTTGAAAATGACAGAATATGATTATTTTAGATTCATTTGTATTTATTTGTCAAACTGTCTGAGAATGACATTTCCACTTTAGAAACATGAATTCTTGCATGTTATTGAAGGACAGCATGGTTTCTTTTGAATTCGTGTTGAGTTAGTGTAAAAAGTGCAGCAAGTGTTGATCATGTGCTGATCTGCTCAATGAGCGTCTTTTCGTGCTGTTCTCGCTTAAATAGCGTTATTCTGATAGGAAAATGACAGAATGTAATTATTTTGTATTTGTGTCAAACTGTCTGAGAATGACATTTCCACTTTAGAAACATCAAGTCTTGCATGTTTTTAAAGGACAGCATGGTTTATTTTGAATTCGTGTTCAATTACTATGAAAAGTGCACCCAATGTTGATTTTGTCCTTTTCTCGCTTAAATAGCGTTATTCTGACAGGAAAATGACATGAATGTGATTATTTTAGATTCATTTGTATTGATGTGTCAAACTGTCATAGAATGACATTTCCACTTTAGAAACATCAATTCTTGCATGTTTTTGACGGACAGCATGGTTTATTTTGAATTCGTGTTGAGTTAGTGTGAAAAGTGCCGCAAGTGTTGATTTTGTGCTTTTCTCGCTCAAATAGTGTCTTATTGTGCTTTTCTCGCTCAAATAGCGTTATTCTGACTTGAAAATGACAGAATATGATTATTTTAGATTCATTTGTATTTATTTGTCAAACTGTCATAGAATGACATTTCCACTTTAGAAACATCAATTCTTGCATGTTTTTGAAGGACAGCATGGTTTATTTTGAATTCGTGTTGAGTTAGTGTGAAAAGTGCAGCAAGTGTTGATTTTGTGCTTTTCTCGCTCAAATAGTGTCTTATTGTGCTTTTCTCGATCAAATAGCGTTATTCTGACTTGAAAATGACAGAATATGATTATTTTAGATTCATTTGTATTTATTTGTCAAACTGTCATAGAATGACATTTCCACTTTAGGAACATCAAGTCTTGCATGTTTTTGAAGGACAGCATGGTTTATTTTGAATTCGTGTTGAGTTACTATGAAAAGTGCACCCACTGTTGATTTTGTCCTTTTCTCGCTTAGATAGCCTCATTCTGACAGGAAAATGACATGAATGTGATTATTTTAGTTTCGTTTGCATTAATGTGTCAAACTGTCTGAGAATGACAATTCCACTTTAGAAACATCAATTCTTGCATGTTTTTGAAGGACAGCATGGTTTATTTTGAATTCGTGTTGAGTTAGTGTGAAAAGTGCAGCAAGTGTTGATTTTGTGCTTTTCTCGCTCAAATAGTGTCTTATTGTGCTTTTCTCGATCAAATAGCGTTATTCTGACTTGAAAATGACAGAATATGATTATTTTAGATTCATTTGTATTTATTTGTCAAACTGTCATAGAATGACATTTCCACTTTAGGAACATCAAGTCTTGCATGTTTTTGAAGGACAGCATGGTTTATTTTGAATTCGTGTTGAGTTACTATGAAAAGTGCACCCACTGTTGATTTTGTCCTTTTCTCGCTTAGATAGCCTTATTCTGACAGGAAAATGACATGAATGTGATTATTTTAGTTTCGTTTGCATTAATGTGTCAAACTGTCTGAGAATGACAATTCCACTTTAGAAACATCAATTCTTGCATGTTTTTGAAGGACAGCATGGTTTATTTTGAATTCGTGTTGAGTTAGTGTGAAAAGTGCAGCAAGTGTTGATTTTGTGCTTTTCTCGCTCAAATAGTGTCTTATTGTGCTTTTCTCGCTCAAATAGCGTTATTCTGACTTGAAAATGACAGAATATGATTATTTTAGATTCATTTGTATTTATTTGTCAAACTGTCATAGAATGACATTTCCACTTTAGAAACATCAAGTGTTGCATGTTTTTGAAGGACAACATGGTTTATATTGAATTCGTGTTGAGTTAGTGTGAAAAGTGCAGCAAGTATTGATTTTGGGCTTATCTGCTCAAAGAGCGTCTTGTGCTTTTCTCGCTTAAATAGCGTTATTCTGATAGGAAAATGACAGAATGTGATTATTTTGGATTCATTTGTATTTGTGTCAAACAGTCTGAGAATGACAATTCCACTTTAGAAACATCAAGTCTTGCATGTTTTTGACGGACAGCATGGTTTATTTTGAATTCGTGTTGAGTTAGTGTGAAAAGTGCAGCAAGTGTTGATCATGTGCTGATCTGCTCAATGAGCGTCTTTTCGTGCTGTTCTCGCTTAAATAGCGTTATTCTGATAGGAAAATGACAGAATGTAATTATTTTGTATTTGTGTCAAACTGTCTGAGAATGACATTTCCACTTTAGAAACATCAAGTCTTGCATGTTTTTGACGGTCAGCATGGTTTATTTTGAATTCGTGTTGAGTTAGTGTGAAAAGTGCAGCAAGTGTTGATTTTGTGCTTTTCTCGCTCAAATAGTGTCTTATTGTGCTTTTCTCGCTCAAATAGCGTTATTCTGACTTGAAAATGACAGAATATGATTATTTTAGATTCATTTGTATTTATTTGTCAAACTGTCTGAGAATGACATTTCCACTTTAGAAACATGAATTCTTGCATGTTATTGAAGGACAGCATGGTTTCTTTTGAATTCGTGTTGAGTTAGTGTAAAAAGTCCAGCAAGTGTTGATTTTGTGCTTATCTGCTCAATGAGCGTCTTTTCGTGCTGTTCTCGCTTAAATAGCGTTATTCTGATAGGAAAATGACAGAATGTAATTATTTTGTATTTGTGTCAAACTGTCTGAGAATGACATTTCCACTTTAGAAACATCAAGTCTTGCATGTTTTTAAAGGACAGCATGGTTTATTTTGAATTCGTGTTCAATTACTATGAAAAGTGCACCCAATGTTGATTTTGTCCTTTTCTCGCTTAAATAGCGTTATTCTGACAGGAAAATGACATGAATGTGATTATTTTAGATTCATTTGTATTGATGTGTCAAACTGTCATAGAATGACATTTCCACTTTAGAAACAATGTAATGTGAGTGCAGCAAGTGTTGATTTTGTGCTTTTCTCGCTCAAATAGTGTCTTATTGTGCTTTTCTCGCTCAAATAGCGTTATTCTGACTTGAAAATGACAGAATATGATTATTTTAGATTCATTTGTATTTATTTGTCAAACTGTCTGAGAATGACATTTCCACTTTAGAAACATGAATTCTTGCATGTTATTGAAGGACAGCATGGTTTCTTTTGAATTCGTGTGGAGTTAGTGTAAAAAGTCCAGCAAGTGTTGATTTTGTGCTTATCTGCTCAATGAGCGTCTTTTCGTGCTGTTCTCGCTTAAATAGCGTTATTCTGATAGGAAAATGACAGAATGTAATTATTTTGTATTTGTGTCAAACTGTCTGAGAATGACATTTCCACTTTAGAAACATCAAGTCTTGCATGTTTTTAAAGGACAGCATGGTTTATTTTGAATTCGTGTTCAATTACTATGAAAAGTGCACCCAATGTTGATTTTGTCCTTTTCTCGCTTAAATAGCGTTATTCTGACAGGAAAATGACATGAATGTGATTATTTTAGATTCATTTGTATTGATGTGTCAAACTGTCATAGAATGACATTTCCACTTTAGAAACATCAATTCTTGCATGTTTTTGACGGACAGCATGGTTTATTTTGAATTCGTGTTGAGTTAGTGTGAAAAGTGCAGTATATGTTCATTTTGTGCTTTTCTCGCTCAAATAGCGTTATTTTGAGCTGAAAATGACGGAATATGAGTATGTTAGATTCATTTGTATTTATTTGTCAAACTGTCATAGAGTGACATTTCCACTTTAGAAACATCAATTCTTGCATGTTTTTGAAGGCCAGCATGGTTTCTTTTGAATTCGTGTGGAGTTAGTGTGAAAAGTGCAGTATATGTTCATTTTGTGCTTTTCTCGCTCAAATAGCGTTATTTTGACCTGAAAATGACGGAATATGAGCACGTTAGATTCATTTGTATTTATTTGTCAAACTGTCATAGAGTGACATTTCCACTTTAGAAACATCAATTCTTGCATGTTTTTGAAGGACAGCATGGTTTCTTTTGAATTCGTGTGGAGTTAGTGTGAAAAGTGCAGTATATGTTCATTTTGTGCTTTTCTCGCTCAAATAGCGTTATTTTGAGCTGAAAATGACGGAATATGAGTATGTTAGATTCATTTGTATTTATTTGTCAAACTGTCATAGAATGACATTTCCACTTTAGAAACATCAATTCTTGCATGTTTTTGAAGGCCAGCATGGTTTCTTTTGAATTCGTGTGGAGTTAGTGTGAAAAGTGCAGTATATGTTCATTTTGTGCTTTTCTCGCTCAAATAGCGTTATTTTGAGCTGAAAATGACGGAATATGAGTATGTTAGATTCATTTGTATTTATTTGTCAAACTGTCATAGAGTGACATTTCCACTTTAGAAACATCAATTCTTGCATGTTTTTGAAGGCCAGCATGGTTTCTTTTGAATTCGTGTGGAGTTAGTGTGAAAAGTGCAGTATATGTTCATTTTGTGCTTTTCTCGCTCAAATAGCGTTATTTTGAGCTGAAAATGACGGAATATGAGTATGTTAGATTCATTTGTATTTATTTGTCAAACTGTCATAGAGTGACATTTCCACTTTAGAAACATCAATTCTTGCATGTTTTTGAAGGCCAGCATGGTTTCTTTTGAATTCGTGTGGAGTTAGTGTGAAAAGTGCAGTATATGTTCATTTTGTGCTTTTCTCGCTCAAATAGCGTTATTTTGAGCTGAAAATGACGGAATATGAGTATGTTAGATTCATTTGTATTTATTTGTCAAACTGTCATAGAGTGACATTTCCACTTTAGAAACATCAATTCTTGCATGTTTTTGAAGGCCAGCATGGTTTCTTTTGAATTCGTGTGGAGTTAGTGTGAAAAGTGCAGTATATGTTCATTTTGTGCTTTTCTCGCTCAAATAGCGTTATTTTGAGCTGAAAATGACGGAATATGAGTATGTTAGATTCATTTGTATTTATTTGTCAAACTGTCATAGAATGACATTTCCACTTTAGAAACATCAATTCTTGCATGTTTTTGAAGGCCAGCATGGTTTCTTTTGAATTCCTGTTGAGTTAGTGTGAAAAGTGCAGTATATGTTCATTTTGTGCTTTTCTCGCTCAAATAGCGTTATTCTGACTTGAAAATGACGGAATATGAGTATTTTAGATTTATTTGTATTTATTTGTCAAACTGTCAGAGAATGACATTTCCACTTTAGAAACATCAATTCTTACATGTTTTTGAAGGACAGCATGGTTTCTTTTGAATTCGTGTGGAGTTAGTGTGAAAAGTGCAGTATATGTTCATTTTGTGCTTTTCTCGCTCAAATAGCGTTATTTTGAGCTGAAAATGACGGAATATGAGTATGTTAGATTCATTTGTATTTATTTGTCAAACTGTCATAGAGTGACATTTCCACTTTAGAAACATCAATTCTTGCATGTTTTTGAAGGCCAGCATGGTTTCTTTTGAATTCGTGTGGAGTTAGTGTGAAAAGTGCAGTATATGTTCATTTTGTGCTTTTCTCGCTCAAATAGCGTTATTTTGAGCTGAAAATGACGGAATATGAGTATGTTAGATTCATTTGTATTTATTTGTCAAACTGTCATAGAGTGACATTTCCACTTTAGAAACATCAATTCTTGCATGTTTTTGAAGGCCAGCATGGTTTCTTTTGAATTCGTGTGGAGTTAGTGTGAAAAGTGCAGTATATGTTCATTTTGTGCTTTTCTCGCTCAAATAGCGTTATTTTGAGCTGAAAATGACGGAATATGAGTATGTTAGATTCATTTGTATTTATTTGTCAAACTGTCATAGAGTGACATTTCCACTTTAGAAACATCAATTCTTGCATGTTTTTGAAGGCCAGCATGGTTTCTTTTGAATTCGTGTGGAGTTAGTGTGAAAAGTGCAGTATATGTTCATTTTGTGCTTTTCTCGCTCAAATAGCGTTATTTTGAGCTGAAAATGACGGAATATGAGTATGTTAGATTCATTTGTATTTATTTGTCAAACTGTCATAGAGTGACATTTCCACTTTAGAAACATCAATTCTTGCATGTTTTTGAAGGCCAGCATGGTTTCTTTTGAATTCGTGTGGAGTTAGTGTGAAAAGTGCAGTATATGTTCATTTTGTGCTTTTCTCGCTCAAATAGCGTTATTTTGAGCTGAAAATGACGGAATATGAGTATGTTAGATTCATTTGTATTTATTTGTCAAACTGTCATAGAGTGACATTTCCACTTTAGAAACATCAATTCTTGCATGTTTTTGAAGGCCAGCATGGTTTCTTTTGAATTCGTGTGGAGTTAGTGTGAAAAGTGCAGTATATGTTCATTTTGTGCTTTTCTCGCTCAAATAGCGTTATTTTGAGCTGAAAATGACGGAATATGAGTATGTTAGATTCATTTGTATTTATTTGTCAAACTGTCATAGAGTGACATTTCCACTTTAGAAACATCAATTCTTGCATGTTTTTGAAGGCCAGCATGGTTTCTTTTGAATTCGTGTGGAGTTAGTGTGAAAAGTGCAGTATATGTTCATTTTGTGCTTTTCTCGCTCAAATAGCGTTATTTTGAGCTGAAAATGACGGAATATGAGTATGTTAGATTCATTTGTATTTATTTGTCAAACTGTCATAGAGTGACATTTCCACTTTAGAAACATCAATTCTTGCATGTTTTTGAAGGCCAGCATGGTTTCTTTTGAATTCGTGTGGAGTTAGTGTGAAAAGTGCAGTATATGTTCATTTTGTGCTTTTCTCGCTCAAATAGCGTTATTTTGAGCTGAAAATGACGGAATATGAGTATGTTAGATTCATTTGTATTTATTTGTCAAACTGTCATAGAGTGACATTTCCACTTTAGAAACATCAATAATTCTTGCATGTTTTTGAAGGCCAGCATGGTTTCTTTTGAATTCGTGTGGAGTTAGTGTGAAAAGTGCAGTATATGTTCATTTTGTGCTTTTCTCGCTCAAATAGCGTTATTTTGAGCTGAAAATGACGGAATATGAGTATGTTAGATTCATTTGTATTTATTTGTCAAACTGTCATAGAATGACATTTCCACTTTAGAAACATCAATTCTTGCATGTTTTTGAAGGCCAGCATGGTTTCTTTTGAATTCGTGTGGAGTTAGTGTGAAAAGTGCAGTATATGTTCATTTTGTGCTTTTCTCGCTCAAATAGCGTTATTTTGAGCTGAAAATGACGGAATATGAGTATGTTAGATTCATTTGTATTTATTTGTCAAACTGTCATAGAATGACATTTCCACTTTAGAAACATCAATTCTTGCATGTTTTTGAAGGCCAGCATGGTTTCTTTTGAATTCGTGTGGATTTAGTGTGAAAAGTGCAGTATATGTTCATTTTGTGCTTTTCTCGCTCAAATAGCGTTATTTTGAGCTGAAAATGACGGAATATGAGTATGTTAGATTCATTTGTATTTATTTGTCAAACTGTCATAGAATGACATTTCCACTTTAGAAACATCAATTCTTGCATGTTTTTGAAGGCCAGCATGGTTTCTTTTGAATTCGTGTGGAGTTAGTGTGAAAAGTGCAGTATATGTTCATTTTGTGCTTTTCTCGCTCAAATAGCGTTATTTTGAGCTGAAAATGACGGAATATGAGTATGTTAGATTCATTTGTATTTATTTGTCAAACTGTCATAGAATGACATTTCCACTTTAGAAACATCAATTCTTGCATGTTTTTGAAGGCCAGCATGGTTTCTTTTGAATTCGTGTGGAGTTAGTGTGAAAAGTGCAGTATATGTTCATTTTGTGCTTTTCTCGCTCAAATAGCGTTATTTTGAGCTGAAAATGACGGAATATGAGTATGTTAGATTCATTTGTATTTATTTGTCAAACTGTCATAGAATGACATTTCCACTTTAGAAACATCAATTCTTGCATGTTTTTGAAGGCCAGCATGGTTTCTTTTGAATTCGTGTGGAGTTAGTGTGAAAAGTGCAGTATATGTTCATTTTGTGCTTTTCTCGCTCAAATAGCGTTATTTTGAGCTGAAAATGACGGAATATGAGTATGTTAGATTCATTTGTATTTATTTGTCAAACTGTCATAGAATGACATTTCCACTTTAGAAACATCAATTCTTGCATGTTTTTGAAGGCCAGCATGGTTTCTTTTGAATTCGTGTGGAGTTAGTGTGAAAAGTGCAGTATATGTTCATTTTGTGCTTTTCTCGCTCAAATAGCGTTATTTTGAGCTGAAAATGACGGAATATGAGTATGTTAGATTCATTTGTATTTATTTGTCAAACTGTCATAGAATGACATTTCCACTTTAGAAACATCAATTCTTGCATGTTTTTGAAGGCCAGCATGGTTTCTTTTGAATTCGTGTGGAGTTAGTGTGAAAAGTGCAGTATATGTTCATTTTGTGCTTTTCTCGCTCAAATAGCGTTATTTTGAGCTGAAAATGACGGAATATGAGTATGTTAGATTCATTTGTATTTATTTGTCAAACTGTCATAGAATGACATTTCCACTTTAGAAACATCAATTCTTGCATGTTTTTGAAGGCCAGCATGGTTTCTTTTGAATTCGTGTGGAGTTAGTGTGAAAAGTGCAGTATATGTTCATTTTGTGCTTTTCTCGCTCAAATAGCGTTATTTTGAGCTGAAAATGACGGAATATGAGTATGTTAGATTCATTTGTATTTATTTGTCAAACTGTCATAGAATGACATTTCCACTTTAGAAACATCAATTCTTGCATGTTTTTGAAGGCCAGCATGGTTTCTTTTGAATTCGTGTGGAGTTAGTGTGAAAAGTGCAGTATATGTTCATTTTGTGCTTTTCTCGCTCAAATAGCGTTATTTTGAGCTGAAAATGACGGAATATGAGTATGTTAGATTCATTTGTATTTATTTGTCAAACTGTCATAGAATGACATTTCCACTTTAGAAACATCAATTCTTGCATGTTTTTGAAGGCCAGCATGGTTTCTTTTGAATTCGTGTGGAGTTAGTGTGAAAAGTGCAGTATATGTTCATTTTGTGCTTTTCTCGCTCAAATAGCGTTATTTTGAGCTGAAAATGACGGAATATGAGTATGTTAGATTCATTTGTATTTATTTGTCAAACTGTCATAGAATGACATTTCCACTTTAGAAACATCAATTCTTGCATGTTTTTGAAGGCCAGCATGGTTTCTTTTGAATTCGTGTGGAGTTAGTGTGAAAAGTGCAGTATATGTTCATTTTGTGCTTTTCTCGCTCAAATAGCGTTATTTTGAGCTGAAAATGACGGAATATGAGTATGTTAGATTCATTTGTATTTATTTGTCAAACTGTCATAGAATGACATTTCCACTTTAGAAACATCAATTCTTGCATGTTTTTGAAGGCCAGCATGGTTTCTTTTGAATTCGTGTGGAGTTAGTGTGAAAAGTGCAGTATATGTTCATTTTGTGCTTTTCTCGCTCAAATAGCGTTATTTTGAGCTGAAAATGACGGAATATGAGTATGTTAGATTCATTTGTATTTATTTGTCAAACTGTCATAGAATGACATTTCCACTTTAGAAACATCAATTCTTGCATGTTTTTGAAGGCCAGCATGGTTTCTTTTGAATTCGTGTGGAGTTAGTGTGAAAAGTGCAGTATATGTTCATTTTGTGCTTTTCTCGCTCAAATAGCGTTATTTTGAGCTGAAAATGACGGAATATGAGTATGTTAGATTCATTTGTATTTATTTGTCAAACTGTCATAGAATGACATTTCCACTTTAGAAACATCAATTCTTGCATGTTTTTGAAGGCCAGCATGGTTTCTTTTGAATTCGTGTGGAGTTAGTGTGAAAAGTGCAGTATATGTTCATTTTGTGCTTTTCTCGCTCAAATAGCGTTATTTTGAGCTGAAAATGACGGAATATGAGTATGTTAGATTCATTTGTATTTATTTGTCAAACTGTCATAGAATGACATTTCCACTTTAGAAACATCAATTCTTGCATGTTTTTGAAGGCCAGCATGGTTTCTTTTGAATTCGTGTGGAGTTAGTGTGAAAAGTGCAGTATATGTTCATTTTGTGCTTTTCTCGCTCAAATAGCGTTATTTTGAGCTGAAAATGACGGAATATGAGTATGTTAGATTCATTTGTATTTATTTGTCAAACTGTCATAGAATGACATTTCCACTTTAGAAACATCAATTCTTGCATGTTTTTGAAGGCCAGCATGGTTTCTTTTGAATTCGTGTGGAGTTAGTGTGAAAAGTGCAGTATATGTTCATTTTGTGCTTTTCTCGCTCAAATAGCGTTATTTTGAGCTGAAAATGACGGAATATGAGTATGTTAGATTCATTTGTATTTATTTGTCAAACTGTCATAGAATGACATTTCCACTTTAGAAACATCAATTCTTGCATGTTTTTGAAGGCCAGCATGGTTTCTTTTGAATTCGTGTGGAGTTAGTGTGAAAAGTGCAGTATATGTTCATTTTGTGCTTTTCTCGCTCAAATAGCGTTATTTTGAGCTGAAAATGACGGAATATGAGTATGTTAGATTCATTTGTATTTATTTGTCAAACTGTCATAGAATGACATTTCCACTTTAGAAACATCAATTCTTGCATGTTTTTGAAGGCCAGCATGGTTTCTTTTGAATTCGTGTGGAGTTAGTGTGAAAAGTGCAGTATATGTTCATTTTGTGCTTTTCTCGCTCAAATAGCGTTATTTTGAGCTGAAAATGACGGAATATGAGTATGTTAGATTCATTTGTATTTATTTGTCAAACTGTCATAGAATGACATTTCCACTTTAGAAACATCAATTCTTGCATGTTTTTGAAGGCCAGCATGGTTTCTTTTGAATTCGTGTGGAGTTAGTGTGAAAAGTGCAGTATATGTTCATTTTGTGCTTTTCTCGCTCAAATAGCGTTATTTTGAGCTGAAAATGACGGAATATGAGTATGTTAGATTCATTTGTATTTATTTGTCAAACTGTCATAGAATGACATTTCCACTTTAGAAACATCAATTCTTGCATGTTTTTGAAGGCCAGCATGGTTTCTTTTGAATTCGTGTGGAGTTAGTGTGAAAAGTGCAGTATATGTTCATTTTGTGCTTTTCTCGCTCAAATAGCGTTATTTTGAGCTGAAAATGACGGAATATGAGTATGTTAGATTCATTTGTATTTATTTGTCAAACTGTCATAGAATGACATTTCCACTTTAGAAACATCAATTCTTGCATGTTTTTGAAGGCCAGCATGGTTTCTTTTGAATTCGTGTGGAGTTAGTGTGAAAAGTGCAGTATATGTTCATTTTGTGCTTTTCTCGCTCAAATAGCGTTATTTTGAGCTGAAAATGACGGAATATGAGTATGTTAGATTCATTTGTATTTATTTGTCAAACTGTCATAGAATGACATTTCCACTTTAGAAACATCAATTCTTGCATGTTTTTGAAGGCCAGCATGGTTTCTTTTGAATTCGTGTGGAGTTAGTGTGAAAAGTGCAGTATATGTTCATTTTGTGCTTTTCTCGCTCAAATAGCGTTATTTTGAGCTGAAAATGACGGAATATGAGTATGTTAGATTCATTTGTATTTATTTGTCAAACTGTCATAGAATGACATTTCCACTTTAGAAACATCAATTCTTGCATGTTTTTGAAGGCCAGCATGGTTTCTTTTGAATTCGTGTGGAGTTAGTGTGAAAAGTGCAGTATATGTTCATTTTGTGCTTTTCTCGCTCAAATAGCGTTATTTTGAGCTGAAAATGACGGAATATGAGTATGTTAGATTCATTTGTATTTATTTGTCAAACTGTCATAGAATGACATTTCCACTTTAGAAACATCAATTCTTGCATGTTTTTGAAGGCCAGCATGGTTTCTTTTGAATTCGTGTGGAGTTAGTGTGAAAAGTGCAGTATATGTTCATTTTGTGCTTTTCTCGCTCAAATAGCGTTATTTTGAGCTGAAAATGACGGAATATGAGTATGTTAGATTCATTTGTATTTATTTGTCAAACTGTCATAGAATGACATTTCCACTTTAGAAACATCAATTCTTGCATGTTTTTGAAGGCCAGCATGGTTTCTTTTGAATTCGTGTGGAGTTAGTGTGAAAAGTGCAGTATATGTTCATTTTGTGCTTTTCTCGCTCAAATAGCGTTATTTTGAGCTGAAAATGACGGAATATGAGTATGTTAGATTCATTTGTATTTATTTGTCAAACTGTCATAGAATGACATTTCCACTTTAGAAACATCAATTCTTGCATGTTTTTGAAGGCCAGCATGGTTTCTTTTGAATTCGTGTGGAGTTAGTGTGAAAAGTGCAGTATATGTTCATTTTGTGCTTTTCTCGCTCAAATAGCGTTATTTTGAGCTGAAAATGACGGAATATGAGTATGTTAGATTCATTTGTATTTATTTGTCAAACTGTCATAGAATGACATTTCCACTTTAGAAACATCAATTCTTGCATGTTTTTGAAGGCCAGCATGGTTTCTTTTGAATTCGTGTGGAGTTAGTGTGAAAAGTGCAGTATATGTTCATTTTGTGCTTTTCTCGCTCAAATAGCGTTATTTTGAGCTGAAAATGACGGAATATGAGTATGTTAGATTCATTTGTATTTATTTGTCAAACTGTCATAGAATGACATTTCCACTTTAGAAACATCAATTCTTGCATGTTTTTGAAGGCCAGCATGGTTTCTTTTGAATTCGTGTGGAGTTAGTGTGAAAAGTGCAGTATATGTTCATTTTGTGCTTTTCTCGCTCAAATAGCGTTATTTTGAGCTGAAAATGACGGAATATGAGTATGTTAGATTCATTTGTATTTATTTGTCAAACTGTCATAGAATGACATTTCCACTTTAGAAACATCAATTCTTGCATGTTTTTGAAGGCCAGCATGGTTTCTTTTGAATTCGTGTGGAGTTAGTGTGAAAAGTGCAGTATATGTTCATTTTGTGCTTTTCTCGCTCAAATAGCGTTATTTTGAGCTGAAAATGACGGAATATGAGTATGTTAGATTCATTTGTATTTATTTGTCAAACTGTCATAGAATGACATTTCCACTTTAGAAACATCAATTCTTGCATGTTTTTGAAGGCCAGCATGGTTTCTTTTGAATTCGTGTGGAGTTAGTGTGAAAAGTGCAGTATATGTTCATTTTGTGCTTTTCTCGCTCAAATAGCGTTATTTTGAGCTGAAAATGACGGAATATGAGTATGTTAGATTCATTTGTATTTATTTGTCAAACTGTCATAGAATGACATTTCCACTTTAGAAACATCAATTCTTGCATGTTTTTGAAGGCCAGCATGGTTTCTTTTGAATTCGTGTGGAGTTAGTGTGAAAAGTGCAGTATATGTTCATTTTGTGCTTTTCTCGCTCAAATAGCGTTATTTTGAGCTGAAAATGACGGAATATGAGTATGTTAGATTCATTTGTATTTATTTGTCAAACTGTCATAGAATGACATTTCCACTTTAGAAACATCAATTCTTGCATGTTTTTGAAGGCCAGCATGGTTTCTTTTGAATTCGTGTGGAGTTAGTGTGAAAAGTGCAGTATATGTTCATTTTGTGCTTTTCTCGCTCAAATAGCGTTATTTTGAGCTGAAAATGACGGAATATGAGTATGTTAGATTCATTTGTATTTATTTGTCAAACTGTCATAGAATGACATTTCCACTTTAGAAACATCAATTCTTGCATGTTTTTGAAGGCCAGCATGGTTTCTTTTGAATTCGTGTGGAGTTAGTGTGAAAAGTGCAGTATATGTTCATTTTGTGCTTTTCTCGCTCAAATAGCGTTATTTTGAGCTGAAAATGACGGAATATGAGTATGTTAGATTCATTTGTATTTATTTGTCAAACTGTCATAGAATGACATTTCCACTTTAGAAACATCAATTCTTGCATGTTTTTGAAGGCCAGCATGGTTTCTTTTGAATTCGTGTGGAGTTAGTGTGAAAAGTGCAGTATATGTTCATTTTGTGCTTTTCTCGCTCAAATAGCGTTATTTTGAGCTGAAAATGACGGAATATGAGTATGTTAGATTCATTTGTATTTATTTGTCAAACTGTCATAGAATGACATTTCCACTTTAGAAACATCAATTCTTGCATGTTTTTGAAGGCCAGCATGGTTTCTTTTGAATTCGTGTGGAGTTAGTGTGAAAAGTGCAGTATATGTTCATTTTGTGCTTTTCTCGCTCAAATAGCGTTATTTTGAGCTGAAAATGACGGAATATGAGTATGTTAGATTCATTTGTATTTATTTGTCAAACTGTCATAGAATGACATTTCCACTTTAGAAACATCAATTCTTGCATGTTTTTGAAGGCCAGCATGGTTTCTTTTGAATTCGTGTGGAGTTAGTGTGAAAAGTGCAGTATATGTTCATTTTGTGCTTTTCTCGCTCAAATAGCGTTATTTTGAGCTGAAAATGACGGAATATGAGTATGTTAGATTCATTTGTATTTATTTGTCAAACTGTCATAGAATGACATTTCCACTTTAGAAACATCAATTCTTGCATGTTTTTGAAGGCCAGCATGGTTTCTTTTGAATTCGTGTGGAGTTAGTGTGAAAAGTGCAGTATATGTTCATTTTGTGCTTTTCTCGCTCAAATAGCGTTATTTTGAGCTGAAAATGACGGAATATGAGTATGTTAGATTCATTTGTATTTATTTGTCAAACTGTCATAGAATGACATTTCCACTTTAGAAACATCAATTCTTGCATGTTTTTGAAGGCCAGCATGGTTTCTTTTGAATTCGTGTGGAGTTAGTGTGAAAAGTGCAGTATATGTTCATTTTGTGCTTTTCTCGCTCAAATAGCGTTATTTTGAGCTGAAAATGACGGAATATGAGTATGTTAGATTCATTTGTATTTATTTGTCAAACTGTCATAGAATGACATTTCCACTTTAGAAACATCAATTCTTGCATGTTTTTGAAGGCCAGCATGGTTTCTTTTGAATTCGTGTGGAGTTAGTGTGAAAAGTGCAGTATATGTTCATTTTGTGCTTTTCTCGCTCAAATAGCGTTATTTTGAGCTGAAAATGACGGAATATGAGTATGTTAGATTCATTTGTATTTATTTGTCAAACTGTCATAGAATGACATTTCCACTTTAGAAACATCAATTCTTGCATGTTTTTGAAGGCCAGCATGGTTTCTTTTGAATTCGTGTGGAGTTAGTGTGAAAAGTGCAGTATATGTTCATTTTGTGCTTTTCTCGCTCAAATAGCGTTATTTTGAGCTGAAAATGACGGAATATGAGTATGTTAGATTCATTTGTATTTATTTGTCAAACTGTCATAGAATGACATTTCCACTTTAGAAACATCAATTCTTGCATGTTTTTGAAGGCCAGCATGGTTTCTTTTGAATTCGTGTGGAGTTAGTGTGAAAAGTGCAGTATATGTTCATTTTGTGCTTTTCTCGCTCAAATAGCGTTATTTTGAGCTGAAAATGACGGAATATGAGTATGTTAGATTCATTTGTATTTATTTGTCAAACTGTCATAGAATGACATTTCCACTTTAGAAACATCAATTCTTGCATGTTTTTGAAGGCCAGCATGGTTTCTTTTGAATTCGTGTGGAGTTAGTGTGAAAAGTGCAGTATATGTTCATTTTGTGCTTTTCTCGCTCAAATAGCGTTATTTTGAGCTGAAAATGACGGAATATGAGTATGTTAGATTCATTTGTATTTATTTGTCAAACTGTCATAGAATGACATTTCCACTTTAGAAACATCAATTCTTGCATGTTTTTGAAGGCCAGCATGGTTTCTTTTGAATTCGTGTGGAGTTAGTGTGAAAAGTGCAGTATATGTTCATTTTGTGCTTTTCTCGCTCAAATAGCGTTATTTTGAGCTGAAAATGACGGAATATGAGTATGTTAGATTCATTTGTATTTATTTGTCAAACTGTCATAGAATGACATTTCCACTTTAGAAACATCAATTCTTGCATGTTTTTGAAGGCCAGCATGGTTTCTTTTGAATTCGTGTGGAGTTAGTGTGAAAAGTGCAGTATATGTTCATTTTGTGCTTTTCTCGCTCAAATAGCGTTATTTTGAGCTGAAAATGACGGAATATGAGTATGTTAGATTCATTTGTATTTATTTGTCAAACTGTCATAGAATGACATTTCCACTTTAGAAACATCAATTCTTGCATGTTTTTGAAGGCCAGCATGGTTTCTTTTGAATTCGTGTGGAGTTAGTGTGAAAAGTGCAGTATATGTTCATTTTGTGCTTTTCTCGCTCAAATAGCGTTATTTTGAGCTGAAAATGACGGAATATGAGTATGTTAGATTC
Organism: Chaetodon auriga; assembly: GCF_051107435.1. Taxonomy (NCBI): domain Eukaryota; kingdom Metazoa; phylum Chordata; class Actinopteri; order Chaetodontiformes; family Chaetodontidae; genus Chaetodon; species Chaetodon auriga. The sequence goes on from NW_027481975.1 coordinate 426,581, forward strand.
ATTTGTATTTATTTGTCAAACTGTCATAGAATGACATTTCCACTTTAGAAACATCAATTCTTGCATGTTTTTGAAGGCCAGCATGGTTTCTTTTGAATTCGTGTGGATTTAGTGTGAAAAGTGCAGTATATGTTCATTTTGTGCTTTTCTCGCTCAAATAGCGTTATTTTGAGCTGAAAATGACGGAATATGAGTATGTTAGATTCATTTGTATTTATTTGTCAAACTGTCATAGAATGACATTTCCACTTTAGAAACATCAATTCTTGCATGTTTTTGAAGGCCAGCATGGTTTCTTTTGAATTCGTGTGGAGTTAGTGTGAAAAGTGCAGTATATGTTCATTTTGTGCTTTTCTCGCTCAAATAGCGTTATTTTGAGCTGAAAATGACGGAATATGAGTATGTTAGATTCATTTGTATTTATTTGTCAAACTGTCATAGAATGACATTTCCACTTTAGAAACATCAATTCTTGCATGTTTTTGAAGGCCAGCATGGTTTCTTTTGAATTCGTGTGGAGTTAGTGTGAAAAGTGCAGTATATGTTCATTTTGTGCTTTTCTCGCTCAAATAGCGTTATTTTGAGCTGAAAATGACGGAATATGAGTATGTTAGATTCATTTGTATTTATTTGTCAAACTGTCATAGAATGACATTTCCACTTTAGAAACATCAATTCTTGCATGTTTTTGAAGGCCAGCATGGTTTCTTTTGAATTCGTGTGGATTTAGTGTGAAAAGTGCAGTATATGTTCATTTTGTGCTTTTCTCGCTCAAATAGCGTTATTTTGAGCTGAAAATGACGGAATATGAGTATGTTAGATTCATTTGTATTTATTTGTCAAACTGTCATAGAATGACATTTCCACTTTAGAAACATCAATTCTTGCATGTTTTTGAAGGCCAGCATGGTTTCTTTTGAATTCGTGTGGAGTTAGTGTGAAAAGTGCAGTATATGTTCATTTTGTGCTTTTCTCGCTCAAATAGCGTTATTTTGAGCTGAAAATGACGGAATATGAGTATGTTAGATTCATTTGTATTTATTTGTCAAACTGTCATAGAATGACATTTCCACTTTAGAAACATCAATTCTTGCATGTTTTTGAAGGCCAGCATGGTTTCTTTTGAATTCGTGTGGAGTTAGTGTGAAAAGTGCAGTATATGTTCATTTTGTGCTTTTCTCGCTCAAATAGCGTCTTATCTTGCTTCTTTCGCTCAAATGTGTTATATATTAATCGGACTTCCTTCACAGTTATTGTGAATAATGCAAGTGTTGATGTTGTACTTGTCTCATTCATACAATACGATTTTGAAAATAAAATCAGATGATTGTCACTATTTGAGATTCCCCTTTTTATTGCGTTATCGTGTCCTCGAATGAGAATGACACTTGAAACGCTCCAATGTGAATGTTTTTGATGGACAAAATCGTTTAATTCGACATCTTTTAAACTACTGTTAAATTTGTATGTGTTCATGTTGACTTGTCTTGCCATACAAGATAACGTAAAGAGTGGAAATGTCATTCTATGGCAGTTTGACACATAAATACAAATGAATCTAAAATAATCACATTCATGTCATTTCCCAGTCAGAATAACGCATTTGAGCGAGAAAAGCATAAAAGACGCCATTTGAGTGAGAGAAGCACAAAATCAACACTTGTTGCACTGTTCACAGTAAATCAACACAAATTCAAAATAAACCATGCTGTCCTTCAAAAACATGCAAGACTTGATGTTTCTAAAGGGGAATTGTCATTCTCAGACAGTTTGACAAATAAAAACAAAAGAATATAAAATAATCACATTTATGTCATTTCCCAGTCAGAATAACGCTATTTGAGCGAGAAAAGCAGAAAAGACGCTGTTTGAGTGAGAAAAACAGAAAAGACGCTGTTTGAGCGAGAAAAGCATAAAAGACGCCGTTTGAGCGAGTAAAGCATAAAAGACGCCATTTGAGTGAGAGAAGCACAAAATAAACACTTGTTGCACTTTTCACAGTAAATCAACACAAATTCAAAATAAACCATGCTGTCCTTCAAAAACATGCAAGACTTGATGTTTCTAAAGGGGAATTGTCATTCTCAGACAGTTTGACAAATAAAAACAAAAGAATATAAAATAATCACATTTATGTCATTTCCCAGTCAGAATAACGCTATTTGAGCGAGAAAAGCATAAAAGACGCTGTTTGAGCGAGAAAAGCACAAAATCAACACTTGTTGCACTTTTCACAGTAAATCAACACAAATTCAAAATAAACCATGCTGTCCTTCAAAAACATGCAAGACTTGATGTTTTTAAAGGGGAGTTATCATTCTCAGACAGTTTGACAAATTGGATGATAACATTCATTTAGTTTTACAGTCAAAATCACACTACATGAGCAACAGAAGCACAACATCAACACTTGTATTTTTCACAGAAACTGTGAAGGAAGTGAAATTAAAACATGTTGTCATTCATAAACATTCACAGTTGAATGTGTCTAAAGTGGAATTGACATTCTGAGACAGTGTGACACATAAAAACAAATGAATCTTAAATGGTGACGCTCATTTGATTTTACAGTCAAAATCATTACATATTCATATCATTACAGGAGCACAAAATGAACATGAAACATGTTGTCCGTCATAAACATTCACATTTGAATGCTTCTAAAGTGAAATTGACATCCTGAGACAGTGTGACACATAAAAACAAATGAATCTTAAATGGTGACGCTCATATGATTTTACAGTTAAAATCATTACATATGAGCGACAGGAGCACAAAATGAACATGAAACATGTTGTCCGTCATAAATATTCACAGTTGAATGTGTCTAAAGTGGAATTGTCATTCTGAGAAAGTGTGACACATAAAAACACATGAATCTTGGATGATAACATTCATTTAGATTTACAGTCAAAATCACACGACATGAGCGACAGAAGCACAACATCAACACTTGTATTTTTCACAGAAACTGTGAAGGAAGTCAAATTAAAACATGTTGTCCGTCATAAACATTCACATTTGAATGCTTCTAAAGTGGAATTGACAATATGAGACAGTGTGACACATAAAAACAAATGAATCTTAAATGGTGACGCTCATTTGATTTTACAGTCAAAATCATACTACATGAGGGACAGGGACACAACATCAACACTTGTATTTTTCACAGAAACTGTGAAGGAAGTCAAATTAAAACATGTTGTCCTTCATAAACATTCATATTTGAATGCTTCTATAGTGAAATTGACATTCTGAGACAGTGTGACACATAAAAACAAATGAATCTTAAATGGTGACACTCATTTGATATCAAAGTCAAAATCACATTACATGAGCAACAGAAGCACAACATCAAAACTTGTATTTTTCACAGAAACAGTGAAGGAAGTCAAATTAAAACATGTTGTCCTTCATAAACATTCACAGTTGAATGCTTCTAAAGTGAAATTGACATTCTGAGACAGTGTGACACATAAAAACAAATGAATCTTAAATGGTGACGCTCATTTCATTTTACAGTCAAAATCATTACATATGAGCGACAGGAGCACAAAATGAACATGAAACATGTTGTCCATCATAAATATTCATAGTTGAATGTGTCTAAAGTGAAATTCTCATTCTGAGACAATGTGACACATAAAAACAAATGAATCTTAAATGGTGACGCTCATATGATTTTACAGTTAAAATCATTACATATGAGCGACAGGAGCACAAAATGAACATGAAACATGTTGTCCGTCATAAATATTCACAGTTGAATGTGTCTAAAGTGGAATTGTCATTCTGAGAAAGTGTGACACATAAAAACACATGAATCTTGGATGATAACATTCATTTAGATTTACAGTCAAAATCACACGACATGAGCGACAGAAGCACAACATCAACACTTGTATTTTTCACAGAAACTGTGAAGGAAGTCAAATTAAAACATGTTGTCCGTCATAAACATTCACATTTGAATGCTTCTAAAGTGGAATTGACAATCTGAGACAGTGTGACACATAAAAACAAATGAATCTTAAATGGTGACGCTCATTTGATTTTACAGTCAAAATCATACTACATGAGGGACAGGGACACAACATCAACACTTGTATTTTTCACAGAAACTGTGAAGGAAGTCAAATTAAAACATGTTGTCCTTCATAAACATTCATATTTGAATGCTTCTATAGTGAAATTGACATTCTGAGACAGTGTGACACATAAAAACAAATGAATCTTAAATGGTGACACTCATTTGATATCTAAGTCAAAATCACATTACATGAGCAACAGAAGCACAACATCAAAACTTGTATTTTTCACAGAAACAGTGAAGGAAGTCAAATCAAAACATGTTGTCCTTCATAAACATTCACAGTTGAATGCTTCTAAAGTGAAATTGACATTCTGAGACAGTGTGACACATAAAAACAAATGAATCTTAAATGGTGACGCTCATTTCATTTTACAGTCAAAATCATTACATATGAGCGACAGGAGCACAAAATGAACATGAAACATGTTGTCCATCATAAATATTCATAGTTGAATGTGTCTAAAGTGAAATTCTCATTCTGAGACAATGTGACACATAAAAACACACAAATTTTGGATGATAACATTCATTTGGTTGTACGGTCAAAATCACACTACATGAGCGACAGAAGCACAACATCAACACTTGTATTTTTCACAGAAACTGTGAAGGAAGTCAAATTAAAACATGTTGTCCTTCATAAACATTCACAGTTGAATGCTTCTAAAGTGAAATTGACATTCTGAGACAGTGTGACACATAAAAACAAATGAATCTTAAATGGTGACGCTCATTTGATTTTACAGTCAAAATCATTACATATGAGCGACAGGAGCACAAAATGAACATGAAACATGTTGTCCGTCATAAATATTCACAGTTGAATGTGTCTAAAGTGGAATTGACATTCTGAGACAGTGTGACACATAAAAACAAATGAATCTTAAATGGTGACGCTCATTTGATTTTACAGTCAAAATCATTACATATGAGCGACAGGAGCACAAAATGAACATGAAACATGTTGTCCATCATAAATATTCATAGTTGAATGTGTCTAAAGTGAAATTGTCATTCTGAGACAGTGTGACACATAAAAACACATAAATTTTGGATGATAACATTCATTTGGTTGTACGGTCAAAATCACACTACATGAGCGACAGAAGCACAACATCAACACTTGTATTTTTCACAGAAACTGTGAAGGAAGTCAAATTAAAACATGTTGTCCTTCATAAACATTCACATTTGAATGCTTCTATAATGAAATTGACATTCTGAGACAGTGTGACACATAAAAACAAATGAATCTTAAATGGTGACACTCTTTTGATATCTCAGTCAAAATCACATTACATGAGCAACAGAAGCACAACATCAACACTTGTATTTTTCACAGAAATTGTGAAGGAAGTCAAATTAAAACATGTTGTCCTTCATAAACATTCACAGTTGAATGCTTCTAAAGTGAAATTGACATTCTGAGACAGTGTGACACATAAAAACAAATGAATCTTAAATGGTGACGCTCATTTCATTTTACAGTGAAAATCATTAAATATGAGCGACAGGAGCACAAAATGAACATGAAACATGTTGTCCGTCATAAATATTCACAGTTGAATGTGTCTAAAGTGGAATTGACATTCTGAGACAGTGTGACACATAAAAACAAATGAATCTTAAATGGTGACACTCATTTGATATCTCAGTCAAAATCACATTACATGAGCAACAGAAGCACAACATCAACACTTGTATTTGTCACAGAAACTGTGAAGGAAGTCAAATTAAAACATGTTGTCCTTCATAAACATTCACATTTAAATGCTTCTAAGGTGAAATTGACATTCTGAGACAGTGTGACACATAAAAACAAATGAATCTTAAATAGTGACGCTCATTTGATTTTACAGTCAAAATCATTGCATATGAGCGACAAGAGCACAAAATGAACATGAAACATGTTGTCCGTCATAAATATTCACAGTTGAATGTGTCTAAAGTGAAATTGTCATTCTGAGACAGTGTGACATATAAAAACACATGAATCTTGGATGATAACATTCATTTAGTTTTACAGTCAAAATCACACTACATGAGCGACAGAAGCACAACATCAACACTTGTATGTTTCACAGAAACTGTGAAGGAAGTCAAATTAAAACATGTTGTCATTCATAAACATTCACAGTTGAATGCTTCTAAAGTGAAATTGACATTCTGAGACAGTTTGACACATAAAAACAAATGAATCTTAAATGGTGACGCTCATTTCATTTTACAGTCAAAATCATTACATATGAGCGACAGGAGGACAAAATGAACATGAAACATGTTGTCCGTCATAAATATTCACAGTTGAATGTGTCTAAAGTGGAATTGACATTCTGAGACAGTGTGACACATAAAAACAAATGAATCTTAAATGGTGACACTCATTTGATATCTCAGTCAAAATCACATTACATGAGCAACAGAAGCACAACATCAACACTTGTATTTGTCACAGAAACTGTGAAGGAAGTCAAATTAAAACATGTTGTCCTTCATAAACATTCACATTTAAATGCTTCTAAAGTGAAATTGACATTCTGAGACAGTGTGACACAGAAAAACAAATGAATCTTAAATGGTGACACTCATTTGATATCTCAGTCAAAATCACATTACATGAGCAACAGAAGCACAACATCAACACTTGTATTTGTCACAGAAACTGTGAAGGAAGTCAAATTAAAACATGTTGTCCTTCATAAACATTCACAGTTGAATGCTTCTAAAGTGGAATTGACATTCTGAGACAGTGTGACATAAAAACAAATGAATCTTAAATGGTGACGCTCATTTGATTTCACAGTCAAAATCATTACATATGAGCGACAGGGGCACAAAATGAACGTGAAACATGTCGTCCGTCATAAATATTCACAGTTGAATGTGTCTAAAGTGAAATTGTCATTCTGAGACAGTGTGACACATAAAAACACACAAATTTTGGATGATAACATTCATTTGGTTGTACGGTCAAAATCACATTACATGAGCGACAGAAGCACAACATCAACACTTGTATTTTTCACAGAAACTGTAAAGGAAGTCAAATTAAAACATGTTGTCATTCATAAACATTCACAGTTGAATGCTTCTAAAGTGGAATTGACATTCTGAGACAGTGTGACACATAAAAACAAATGAATCTTAAATGGTGACGCTCATTTGATTTTACAGTCAAAATCATACTACATGAGGGACAGGGACACAACATCAACACTTGTATTTGTCACAGAAACTGTGAAGGAAGTCAAATTAAAACATGTTGTCCTTCATAAACATTCATATTTGAATGCTTCTATAGTGAAATTGACATTCTGAGACAGTGTGACACATAAAAACAAATGAATCTTAAATGGTGACACTCATTTGATATCTCAGTCAAAATCACATTACATGAGCAACAGAAGCACAACATCAAAACTTGTATTTTTCACAGAAACTGTGAAGGAAGTCAAATTAAAACATGTTGTCCTTCATAAACATTCACAGTTGAATGCTTCTAAAGTGAAATTGACATTCTGAGACAGTGTGACACATAAAAACAAATGAATCTTAAATGGTGACGCTCATTTGATTTTACAGTCAAAATCATTACATATGAGCGACAGGAGCACAAAATGAACATGAAACATGTTGTCCGTCATAAATATTCACAGTTGAATGTGTCTAAAGTGGAATTGACATTCTGAGACAGTGTGACACATAAAAACAAATGAATCTTAAATGGTGACACTCATTTGATATCTCAGTCAAAATCACATTACATGAGCGACAGAAGCACAAACTGAACACTTGTCGCATTTTTTACAGTAACTGAAAAATAAGTCAAATTAAACAATACTGTTCTTCATAAACATTCGCATTTGAGTGTTTTTTAGCTCCAGATTTAGTTCCGAGACAGTTTGGCACATAAAAACAGCCACACTTTAAACAGTGACTAGTGATATTAGTGCTTCCTCTGGTGAGTTTATATTTCCTTCTGGGTATTTGCTGTGTATGTGCAGTAACTGCAATGTAAGTCAAATGAGGCCACATTTTCCTTCATGAACATCCCCATTTGAGTGTGTCTGAGATGGAAATTTCATTTGAAAAGAGGTTTGTTTTGTTTATGTATTCTTGTGTGTGTGTGTGTGTGTGTGTGTGTGTGTGTGTGTGTGTGTGTTACTACCGTAGAATGTGTGTATTGTAGAGATCTCATGAAGCTCATCTGTTCTGTCCGATGCAGCCACAGGTATGATCAAGTAAGCTGAGCATAAGATCACACCCTTCTCAGATGAAAGGGATCCTGGATCGCTGTGTTTCGCTCCATGTCATTCCACAATATGAGGAGACTAATGAAAAAAAGCAATACAGAAATAAATACTATCATTATTATCAAAAATAATAATCAAAATAATATCTTATAGCTAGATCTTATACAGCGCTTTTCAGGGTACAACGGTGCAAGTAATGAAACACAAACACAAATATATGGCAGTTGACATGCTCACAATCTTTGGCTCCTTCTTTGAAATGGTAAAACCATAAACAATGTACTCCACTACGAGATCTCTCCAGATCGCTCTCTCTGACTTTTCTCAGCAACGGTCTAAGGCAATGTGCGCTTCTCGAAGGTACTTAGTGTTTTCAATAACAGTCAAAGAGGGTGTTGATGCTCTCTCTGGTGGTCTCATATTGTAACTACACTTGTTAAAATTTACTGGCTGGCCATTCTATGTGGGCCACACTGATACCCTTCAAGAGTATCAACAGTTGGGTGTCTCTGAACTGGAAGTTTGATACTCAGAACTAATGGCACTTCATTAGAGCTTCACCCAAAATAGTCATGTTCATTTGATTTCAGTGTCAACATCACATGACCTCAGTGTCAGAGGCACAAAATAAACATTTGCTTTATGCAGGGAACATTTCCAATTTAAGCGAAACAAAACCAAGCCATACTTCATTGACACTCAAATTTGAGTGTGTCTGAGATGGAAACGGTTTACCAAAGAGTCGATAAAAATAAAAGAGAAAGAAAAAATGAGAACTTAAAATGAGAATAAGGGAGCACTGGACAGTGCATGGATGTTCCTCAGTAAATTAATAAATCACTTCAGGGATGTGCCATATCATATCACATATTCATGATAATGCCAGTATAATTTCTGTGATTAAAATTCATATTGTCTCATCTCCCGTCTCGTCGTCTTCCACTTATCCAGGTCTGGATAAGTGGACAGACAGCCCTCTCTGCAGCCACTTCCACCAGCTCCTGTGAGGGATCCCAAGGCGTTCCCAGGCCAGCCGAGAGACATAATCCCTTCAGCGTGTCCTGGGTCCACCCCATGGTGTCCTCCCTGACGGTCCGATCCCCAGACACAGAAGCTGTCTGAAATTCATATTTTGATAATGGTAATATTTTGACAAGTTGAAAAAAATCTGTTTGTATGGAAATACAGTTTATCTTTGTGGATTGTTTTGATGCCAAATTGACAAGAAGACTGCTGACATATAATGCCTTTTATCTTGTGCTTCTGGAGTAATGTGTTTTTACGGACACATAAGGAATTGTTAATACATCATATGTCTTAAAGGGAGATTGGTATAATGTTTTCCCCAGAGACCACAGGGAATTCAAATACTATATATATGCCTATATGTGTGTATGTGTGTGTGTGTGTGTGTGTGTGTGTGTGTGTGTGTATATATGTATATATGTATGTGTGTGTGTGTGTGTATATATGTATTTTTTTTTTTTTTAATGTTTTGTCACAACAACAGACACGAGGTAACTGTAGTTACCTAGTGTTTATTCAGTAGTTTTGTACCTCTGACTTTGGCCCATAGCCCATCTATAGACTTAATTTTACTGTTGAAATATAACAATAACAATTAATAGAATGATTTGCATTTTAAAAAATCAGCCAAGACAGAATTCTGTGAAAAGGCTGAACATTCAGGTTGCAGTTTGAAGGTCAAGTGAATTTTATTTAATTTTATTTTCTATATAGTGCCAGCTCACAACATAAGCCATTTGAGAATACCTTTCGTCTAGAACAGGTCTATATCTTGTCTTTTATTAAACAAACTATATAACCTTATCTTATTTATCTTGTTTACAGGAGGGCATGTCATTTCTGTCTCTACATGGTCGCATGTTTACAATTCTCCTCTGCTCTCTGGATCGGTGCGCGCGCACACACACACGCGCACACATGTACACAAAGACACCTACACACACACACACACACACAGACATGTGTGCGCACATGCACCCACCAGCGGGCAGAGAGCGCTTTTTCACTGAGTACATGTGGTCCATACATAGAGCAGTGGTTCCCTACCATTATATTAGGAGGGCCACCCCCCTTGAAGGTCAAGTTGATTTTATTTGATTTTATTTTCTATATAGCGCCAGATCACAACATAAGTCATTTGAGAATACATTTCTGATAGAACAGACCTTGTCCCTTTATTAAACACAATACAACACAAACTCAATAGCCTTATCTTATTTATCTTATTTACAGGAGGTCATGCGTTTACAGTTCTCCTCTGCTCTCTGTATCGTGCGCGGCGGAGTTCCACCCTGATGTCCGCCTGTGACCCACCAGTTGAGAATCACTGATTTAGAGGATAGTTGAGAAAAAAATCACCACATAGAAATGGCCTTGCAGACACAGAGTGCATTAAGAGTCCATAATAAAATTACCTGGTGTGGGATCAATAAAGTCCTATCTTGTCTTATGTCAATCATCTTTCATCGCAATGAGGACGACTTCATTAAATCATCATACCTAGTGACAACGAATCAGCCCTTCTTGTATGATATCCTTCCCCTGTTATGAAATATTGCACATCTACAAAAAAATTTGTATTAAGTATCTCAGTGAAGCCAAACTGTGAGACTGCACCTTCAACATGTTGAGAAGAACACGGCAAGCTGCCTTTACTTTGTGAGGCAGGAGGACCAAGCTGATAAATAGGCCTCAAAATGTCTTTCTGCAAGAGTGAAACATACATTTTTACAATTCTTCAAATGACGCACTGATAACTCTTTCAGAAGCAAATTTAATCTATTCAAAGTACATGTCTGTCCTCACTCATATATATTCTGAATCTCCTCATCAGTATTCTGAATAGCAGATGCTGGAATAAAATACCATCCCTCTAAATTTAATTCTCACTGGGCAGTTAAAAGTGCTAATTTAATCCGCCACACAGGTATTCACTTGCATTTTCATGTTGCTATTGCCATATCCTGTGCAACTCACAATGTCCCATTTCAGTCATGCCTGGAAATGGAGACCACATTTTTTCAAAAGCACTTTTGCCAGACTCACAATGTCCCATTATGGTGAGAATGCAGCATATTCAAAAAAAGAAAAAAAAAACACCTCCTGCTTTCAACCTATTCCAACACACATGAAAATACAAGTGAACGGATTCTCTGCAAGTGAAACAGCAATAATGTTACATCTTAAAAATCAAACCGCCATATATCCACCATACTGTATGGCACATTAGCCTGTAATAAGTTCAGTCATGCCTGCAAATGGAGACCACAGTTTTTTCCAAAAGCAACCTTGCAAGACTTGCTAATCAAACACAATTTCATCAACAAAAGTGTATGTAGATTCCACACATATGAAAAAGCCACAACTTCACCTCAAATTAGCACACATCTAGCATACTATGGCATATAGCCTGCAATAAGTTCAGTCGTGCCTGCAAATGGAGACCACATTTTTTCAAAAGCACTTTTGCCAGACTCGCTAATCACAGACTCACAATGTCCCATTATGGTGAGAATGCAGTGCAGCATATCCAAAAACAAAAAAAACAACAAAAAAACAACTGCTTTCAAACTATTCCAACACACATGAAAATACAAGTGAATGGATTCTCTGCAAGTGAAACAGCAATAATGTTACATCTTAAAAATCAAACTGCCATGTATCCACCATACTATACGCACATTAGGCTTTGCAAGACTTGCTAATCAAACACAATTTCATCAACGAAAAAGTGTGTGGATTCCACAGAAATGAAAAAGCTACAACTTCACCTCAAAACTAGCACACATCTAGCACGAAACTAACAGCATAACGTTAGCTAACTCTCAGCATACTATGGCATATTAGCCTGTAATATGTTCAGTCATGCAGGGAAACGGGGTCCGCGTTTTACCAAAGCACTTTAGCAAAAATCAATAGTCACAGGCAATATTGGTGGAGACAAAAAGAAAATAAAAGTCTTCAGTGTTAACATGACTTAACATGCATAGCATTAACGTTACCCTGGGATAGCGACTTTCTGGCGATGAAAGTCGCTATCCCGAACACAAATGCATGGATAATCTTAATTATTCCAATCATATTACAGTGCTTACCTTGCTAACGTTGACTTGATCTTGCTGATAACTGAAGATGGGCTGTAACAATGTCCAAAAATGTCAGAGAGGACGGTGGGCGCCGTCCTGACAGTACCACCGTTGCGCAGCGCATAGTTAATGTGCTGTTTGAATGATGTCAAAGATGTTTGAATGCAGGAGCTCTTTCTGTCCACACCCTGTATTCAAATGTACAATGCATTAAAGATCCTCTGAAAAAAAAAAAAAAAAAAACCCAAAACAAAACAAAACGCCACCTGGACTCCAGAATAGAAACATCTTTGATGTGCCGTTCATCCAGCACACCAAGGACATCTTTGAAGTATTCCCAATAGAAGTGACGTCAACGTCTGCGTCCCCATAGTCCCTCTGACTTCTCTGGACTTCGTCGTTGTTCCAGCCCGTCTTCCCTTGCCGATCAGGTCAAGTCAACGTTAGCAAGGTAAGCGTTTTAATATGATCTGACTCAGATTACCCTCTCTGGGACATAGGCTAAATTGATAGCATTTTGTTGTCTTTCTTTCGTTAATGAAATTGTGTTTGATTAGCAAGTCTTGCAAAGGTGCTTTGCAGGCATGACTGAACTTATTACAGGCTAATGTGCCATATAGTATCGTTAATGTTACGCTGTTTCATGGTGGATATATGCGGGTTTGATTTTTAAGATGTAATATTATTGCTGTTTCACGTGTATTTTCACGTGTGTTGGAATAGGTTGAAAGCAGGTGTCTTTTTTTTTTTTTTTTTTTTTTTTGGATATGCTGCATTATCACCATAATGGGATGTTGTGAGTCTGTGATTAGCGAGTCTGGCAAGAGTGCTTTTGAAAAATTGTCGTCTCCATTTGCAAGCACGACTGAACTTATTGCAGGCTAATGTGCCATATAGTATTGTTAATGTTACGCTGTTTCATGGTGGATATATGCGGGTTTGATTTTTAAGATGTGATATTATTGCTGTTTCACGTGTATTTTCACGTGTGTTGGAATAGGTTGAAAGCAGGTGTCTTTTTTTTTTTTTTTTTTCTTTTTTTTGATCTACTGCATTCTCATCATAATGGGACGCTGTGAGTCTGTGATTACCGAGTCTGGCAAAAGTGCTTTTGAAAAATTGTGGTCTCCATTTCCAAGCATGACTGTGTGTGTGAGTTGCACAGAATATGGCAATAGCAACATGAAAATGCAAGTGAATACCTGTGTGGCGGATTAAATTAGCACTTTTAACTGCCCAGTGAGAGCATGCAAAACTGTTCATTTTAAAATCTTCATTTAACCTTAGTTGGCAAAGGTCCAGTAAACACAGACATGTGAGTTGTGGCCCATTCAAAGATACCAACTCTAAATGTTCTTTTACATTTTTACAGCATAGAGTACCATACAGGAAACTGTCAGTGTGTCAGATACTGAGGACATTGTTGGGGACATGTCTTATTTCAGTGAATTGTGTCTCTGAAATGTGTGTAGTTTTACATAAATTTAGAGGGATGGTATTTTATTCCAGCATCTGCTATTCAGAATACTGATGAGGAGATTCAGAATATATATGAGTGAGGACAGACATGTACCTGCCTCACAAAGTAAAGGCAGCTTGCCGTGTTCTTCTGAACATGTTGAAGGTGCAGTCTCACAGTTTGGCTTCACTGAGAAACTTAATACAAATTTTTGTGTAGATGTGCAATATTTCATAAAAGAGGAAGGATAACATACAAGAAGGGCTGATTTGTTGTCACTGGGTATGATGAATTTAATGAAGTCGTCCTCATTGCGATGAAAGATGATTGACATAAGACAAGATAAGACTTTATTGATCCCACACCAGATAATGTTATTATGGACTCTTAATGCACTCTGTATCTGCAAGGCCATTTCTAAGTGGTGACTTTTTTCTCAACTGTCCTCTAAATCAGTGATTCTCAACTGGTTGGTCACGGTCCAAAAGTGGGTCGTGGGCCCGTTTTCAGTGGGTCGTGGGCCTTTGGTCGGGAAAAAAAAAAAAAGATAATGAGAAGAGAAGGGTTAATTTAGTCGTTCTGTTCATTTATTATGGACTCTTAATGTTCTCTGTATCTGCAAGGCCATTTGATTTTTCTTCTCAACTATCCTCTCAATCAATGATTTTCAACTGGTGACATGCGCGCATGTCACTCTCGATTCGCATGCATTTGAGCGTTTGTCTGCAACCTGCACCAGTAGCAAAGGCCCTTGGTTATTTGAGAGAAATGGTCTTTTGTGTATATAAAAAATGTTTTAGATCTTTGAGTTCAGCTCATGAAAAATGGGAGCAAATACAAAAGTGTTGCGTTCATATTTTTGTTCAGTGTATTATTTAAACTGTACCTTCACTGATCCCCCCCCGTCTCTGTTTTTCATGCTGAAAGGTGCCACTGTGAGGAGCTCTTTATTTTACATGAATGTATGGTCTTACTGTATGCCCAGTTGTCTTATTTGTATTTGTAAATTTCACTACATTACACCAGTCTAAAAACATCGCAGTGTTTCTTTGGTAACCACTTTCACTTTGGGAATTGTGGCATCTCTCCCAAGATGAAAGTCTCTGTGAGTAGTGAAAGAACATATATATTTTTTAGCATGGTTACTCTCTTCCATGTAGGCTACTGTGCTTTATTTTAATTTTTGAAACAACACAATGTGCGCATATATGCTCTGGTATGTCGTGTGCCTCCGCATATCGTAATAATCATGGTGCGCCGCCATGGCCAAAACTGCCCGGGCCATTTTTAGGTCCCAGTCCAGCCCCGGCTATATGTATGGACCACATGTACTCAGTGAAAAAGCGCTCTCTGCCCGCTGGTGTGTGTGTGTGTGTGTGTGTGTGTGTGTGTGTGTGTGTGTGTGTGTGTGTGGGCGCGCACATCGGGGCAGGACTCCGCAGTGCGCGATACAGAGAGCAGAGGAGAACCGTAAACGCGCGACCATGTAGAGACAGAAATGACATACCCTCCCGTAAATGACATGCTGTCATTTAAATAAGATACACATAAGACTTTGTTTTTGAAAAGTATTCTCAAATGGCTCAGGATCCGATTCAGGTTCGAACATGTACGTTGAACTACTGAAGCACTCAGTCTATTCATTGCCGCCATGTCCACTACTTTCACACGCTACGTGAGTCTAAGCTCTCTCCGTTACCATGGTAACATGGGTGTGCAGCAGCAGCTGATTTGCATTTAAAGCTACAGACACCAGAAACAGCACTTTCTGAAAGGGGCTGAAACAGAGGGAGAGACACACACACACGCACGCACGCACGCACGCACACGCACACACACACACACACACACACACACACACACACACTCTTTGCCTGTGCGCGATACAGAGAGCAGAGGAGAATTGTAGAAACAGAAATGACATGTCGTCTTGTAAATAAGATACATAACTTAAGACTATTTAGTTTGTTTAATTAAAGGACAAGGCTTGTTCTATAGTAAAGGTATTTTCAAATGACTTATGTTGTGATCTGGCGCCATATAGAAAATAAATTAACTTGACTGTCAAACTGCAACCTGAATGTTCAACCTTTTCACAGAATTCTGTCTTGGCTGATTTGAAAAATACAAACAAATCATTATATTAATTGTTATTGTTATATTTCAACAGTAAAATTAAGTCTGGGCTACGGGTCAAAGTCAAAAATCAACTTTTTGGTCAATTACACCACATGTACAAGACATAAAGAGGGATCGAAGTAAGTCTGCTCCCCCCCTTAATTTGTCATTTGGCAGACGCTTTGGATAAAAGCATCTGCCAAATGACAAATTCATTTTAATTGTAAAAAGTGTGAGGTTAAATAGTTCAGTCTGGTGGAGCTTGTATGGTACCTTGGTAAAAAAGTGCACATGATGGGTGCTGGGGCTCTCACTCTCTTTAATTTGAGGAGGAAGTAGAGGGCTTTGTTTGCCACTGATGCAGTGTTTGTTGTTCAGGAGAGGTCCTCAGTAATTTGGTGCTGCTCACCCTCTCACAGCAGAATGATTTGTGGTAAGCAGGGGGTGTTGGGGGTGGGTTCTCCAGAAGTCAATCACAATCTCCTTTGTTTTCCTCACATTCAGGGAGAGATTGGTATTTCCATACCACATGGCCAATGGGTTCACCTCGTCCCTGTAATTGGTCTCATCACTGTTGCTGATGCTGACCTGTGCTGCATGTGATCTCTCTGTGACAAAGTCCTACCACCAATTCCAGAGGAGGTTGCTCAGGCCAAGCTTAACTGCTGAGGGATGATCATCGGTGGACCAGTTGGCCTGATATGGATACTGAAACAGGTCCAGGAGAGAGGGGAGGCTGGATCTTATTTGTTGCATGGTGAGCCTTTCAAAGCACTTCATGATGGCAGAGGTCAGTGCAGCAGGGCGCTAGAGTTTCTGCACCCATGTAGCTATTAGCATTTGAGTCTGAGCTCATAAGAGCAGTCACAAAAATGAATGAAATCACTTTTGACATGCTAAACATTAAACACACCGATGAGAAACTTGTTTTTCTCTTCTTGGCACTAGATACACTGCAGACACACCGCAGCTGACAAAAAGAGGAAATAAATATAGAGACATATTAGTTTTTGTAGCTGATAATTAGCCTGTTCAGCCACTGTCATTATTCTATACAAACAAATTTTTACACTGTAAACCATTAATCAAACCAATAACTAAGCTGTCAGACAACTCTGCCAACTTGGGCAGATCCAGGACAAGCTGGAGGGATTATGTCTCTCAGCTGACCTGGGAACACCTTGGGATCCCTCAGCAGGAGCTGGTGGAAGTGGTTGCGGAGAGGGCTGTCAGGGCTTCCTTGCTGATGCTGCTGCCCCCGCGACCCGGACCCTGATAAGTGGAAGATGACAAGATGAGAGATGAGACAATATGAATTTTGTAATCACAGAAATTATACTGGCATTGTCATGAATATATGATATGATATGGCAAAATGAAATCACATGAACGTGACTCTTTTGGGTGAAGCTCTTATAAAGTACCATTAGGTCTGAGTATCAAACTTCCAGCTCAGAGACACTCAACTGTGGATATTCTTGAAGGACATCATAGTGTGACCCACATAGAATGACCAGCCAGTAAATTTTAACAAGTGTAGTTACAATATGAGATCACCAGGGAGAGCATTGATACCCTCTTTGCCTGTTATTGAAAACACTCAATATTTTCTGGAAGAGAACCTTACCTTAGACCGTCGCTGAGAAAAGTCAAGGAGAGACAGTGATCTGGAGAGGTCTTGTAGTGGAGTATATTGTTAAAGGTTTTACCATTTCAGAGAAGAAAGGAGCCAAAGATTGTGCGCATGTCAACTGCCATGTATTTGTGTATGTATGTATTTATCTATGTATGTATTGATCTATTCTTTTATTTCATTACTTGCACCGTCTTTGAACACCCTGAAAAGCGCTGTAAAAGATCTATCTATGAGATATTATTATTAGGATTATTATTTGTAATTATAATTAAATTGTTTATTTCTGTATTGCTTTTTTTACTAGTGTCCTCATATTGTGGAACGACATGGTGCGAAACACAGCGATCCAGTATCTCTTTCATCCGAGGAGGGTGTGATCTACTGCTCAGCTTACTTGAGCCACTTACCTGTGACTGCATCAAATGGAACAGATGAGCTTCATTAGATCTCTACAATACACACAGTCTGAAGTGGTAGCACACACACACAAGGACACAAGCACACATCAACAAAACAAACCTTTTTTCAAATGAAATTTGTGCTTGTCTCGCTCAAATAATGTGATTTTCAAGGTAAAATCAAATAAATGTCGCTATTAGAGATTCAGCTGTTGTTATGTGTCAAACTGTCTGAGAATGAGAAATCCCCTCCCCAACCACTGCTCTCCTCCTCGACACTTTCATTAAGGCTGCGTGGATATGTTGCTCCTAATTTATTAACCCAGTCTCTCTCAGCTCTTCGTCTCTGGGCCGTGGACCAGTGTGGATTACACTCTAGGGCCAGGGTATGCACTGCATCCAAGTCATGGGAGACAAAATGCTGGAAAACATGCCGGTCAGTATTCTTTTGTTTTACAACATTGTATTTAAGACATGTAAACTGTACATGTATTGTCAGGCTTGTTTCTCACACATATCTTTTACAAATCACCATATACACACAACATTTAAAGAAATATTCCCCTGTCTGGTGGTTTTAAACGCCTCTTATTTGTGCAAGTCATACAGCAATCCTTGTTGTTGAAAATAATTCCAAAAATGGTCCTGTAGTGCCCTCTTCTGGACAAAGCCAAGAACAGCACCTAGGTGGCTTGTTTAAAAATCCTCTGTCTGTGTGTATATTCTGTGCAACCATGATAATTGTGATTTGAAATAAACTTTTGTGTCCGATTGGTTGTGTAGTGTGAATTTGGGTCCTTTTAATGTGGTTGTGTCGAAGAAATTAACCAAATTGTGATGATTTATGGATTTACATTTTATAGAGGGATTATGCTTGTTAGGATATCCAAAAACATAAGAAATTCCTCCTCAAAAAAAATGTTTTTAATTGCTTGGATGCCTTCTTATGTATGAATCTTAGTTTAAAGGCAGTCCACATCAGTTGTGAATAAAATAGAGCTCATAGGAATGTTAGGATTTTAACTTTATCTATTAAATCAGAAATATCTTTTTTAATTTTTTTTTTTTTTTTTTTTTTTTAAACCTGTGTTTTGGTGCTCTTTGGTCTGCGTGTGGATGTGTGTGGTGTGGATTATTGCGACTGTTGTAGGAATCCACTGAGGGTTCTGCAGCAGACCGGGTGGTGACTGTCCGACGTGTTCAATTTGTGCTTATCTCGATCATATAGTGTGATTTTGATTTTAAAATCAAATGAGCGTCATCATTTAAGATTCATTTGTTTTCATGTGTCACACTGTCTTAGAATGACAATTCCACTTGAGAAACACGCAACTGTGAATGTTTTTGAATGACAACATGCTTTGATTCTGCTTCCCTCACAGTTGCTGTGAAAAATACAAGTGTTGACATTGTGCTTGTCTCGCTCATCCAATGTGATTTTGACAGTAAAATCAGATGAATGTCACTATTTAAAATTCAGCTGTTGTTATGTGTCAAGCTGTCTCAGAAAGACTATTCCCCTCCCCACCCTCTGCTCTCCTTCTCAACACTTTCATTAAGGCCGTGTGGATATGTTGTTCCTAATTTATTAACCCAGTCTCTTTCAGCTCTTCGTCTCTGGGCCGTGGACCAGTGTGGATTGCACTCTAGGGCCAGGGCATGCACTGCATCCAAGTCATGGGAGACAAAATGCTGGAAAACATGCTGGTCAGTATTCTTTTGTTTTACAATATTGCGTTTATGACATGTAAACTGTACATGTATTGTCAGGCTTGTTTCTCACACATATCTTTTACAAATCACCATATACACACAATTTTTAAAGAAATATTTCCCTGTCTGGCGGTTTTAAACACCTCTTATTTGTGCAAATCATATAGCAATCCTTGTTGTTGAGAATAATTCCAAAAATGGTCCTGTAGTGCCCTCTTCTGGACAAAGCCAAGAACAGCACTTTGGTGGCTTGTTTAAAATCCTCTGTCTGTGTGTATATTCAAGAATCAAGAATCAAGATTCGGGGGGAGACATTCCCCTTTATTCGTCACACACATGTACATGCAGGACACTGCACAGGAGGTGAAATTTATCCTCCGCTTTTCACCCATCCTCGTCTTCCCTCCTCCGCGGCAGACCAGGGGCAGCCAGACCGGCGCCCGGGGACCCATCTCGTTGTCATTGGTCAGGTGGTGATCTTCTTGCATGTTTTTTATGGAACCCTGATAAATGTGATTTGAAAATAAACTTTTGTGTCCAATTTGTTGTGTAGTGTGAATTTAGGTCCTTTGAATGTGGTTGTGTCCAAGAAATTAACCGAATTGTGATGATTTGTGGATTTACATTTTATAGAGGGATTATGCTTGTTAAGATATCCAAAACACAGCAAATTCCTCCTCAAAAAAATGTTTTTAATTGCTTAGATGTCTTCTTATGTATTAATCTTCATATCAAGGCTGTCCACATCAATTGTGAATAGAATAGAGCAGACCTTGTGTGTAAAGTCCGGACCCTGGGATTGGACCCTGTTCTGAGCTGGTGTGTTTGGATTGTTGTTTGACTTACGGAAGGGTTGCTGGTACCGCCACGGTCGGTAGTAATTACAGCTGTTATTGCGGTTGATGTAGAGGCGCGAATTATGTGATGAGCTGGCGGTCACACGCTGGTGTCCTCCACCATACCAACCAGTGCACATCTGGCAGCGCTGCGGCACTACAAACACCGGTGGCGCTGCTTGAAAACCGCCGTGGGACAGCTGATTAGCGCTGGTCAGTTGTGCATGTTATTGAAGGACATGGGTGATTTTGACGACGTATGTAGTTAATGTGAAAAATCCAACAAGTGTTGGTCTTGTCTTATTTTGTGCCTTTCTCGCTCAAGAAGCGTTATTTTGACCGGAAAATGACAGAATGTGATTGTTTTAGATTCATGTGTTTTTATGCATCAAACTGTCTGAGAATGACAATTCCACTGTAGAAACATCAAGTCTTGCATGTTTTTGAAGGACAGCATGGTTTGTTTTGAATTCCTGTTGAGTTAGTGTGAAAAGTGCAGTATATGTTCATTTTGTGCTTTTCTCGCTCAAATAGCGTTATTTTGAGCTGAAAATGACAGAATATGAGTATTTTAGATTTATTTGTATTTATTTGTCAAACAGTCATAGAATGACATTTCCACTTTAGAAACATCAATTCTTGCATGTTTTTGAAGGACAGCATGGTTTATTTTGAATTCATGTTGAGTTAGTGTGAAAAGTGCAGTATATGTTCATTTTGTGCTTTTCTCGCTCAAATAGCGTTATTCCGACCTGAAAATGACAGAATATGAGTATTTTAGATTCATTTGTATTTATTTGTCAAACTGTCATAGAATGACATTTCCACTTTAGAAACATCAATTCTTGCATGTTTTTGAAGGACAGCATGGTTTGTTTTGAATTCGTGTTGAGTTAGTGTGAAAAGTGCAGTATATGTTCATTTTGTGCTTTTCTCGCTCAAATAGCGTTATTCCGACCTGAAAATGACAGAATATGAGTATTTTAGATTCATTTGTATTTATTTGTCAAACTGTCATAGAATGACATTTCCACTTTAGAAACATCAATTCTTGCATGTTTTTGAAGGACAGCATGGTTTATTTTGAATTCGTGTTGAGTTAGTGTGAAAAGTGCAGTATATGTTCATTTTGTGCTTTTCTCGCTCAAATAGCGTTATTCCGACCTGAAAATGACAGAATATGAGTATTTTAGATTCATTTGTATTTATTTGTCAAACTGTCATAGAATGACATTTCCACTTTAGAAACATCAATTCTTGCATGTTTTTGAAGGACAGCATGGTTTATTTTGAATTCGTGTTGAGTTAGTGTGAAAAGTGCAGTATATGTTCATTTTGTGCTTTTCTCGCTCAAATAGCGTTATTCCGACCTGAAAATGACAGAATATGAGTATTTTAGATTCATTTGTATTTATTTGTCAAACTGTCATAGAATGACATTTCCACTTTAGAAACATCAATTCTTGCATGTTTTTGAAGGACAGCATGGTTTATTTTGAATTCGTGTTGAGTTAGTGTGAAAAGTGCAGTATATGTTCATTTTGTGCTTTTCTCGCTCAAATAGCGTTATTCCGACCTGAAAATGACAGAATATGAGTATTTTAGATTCATTTGTATTTATTTGTCAAACTGTCATAGAATGACATTTCCACTTTAGAAACATCAATTCTTGCATGTTTTTGAAGGACAGCATGGTTTATTTTGAATTCGTGTTGAGTTAATGTGAAAAGTGCAGTATATGTTCATTTTGTGCTTTTCTCGCTCAAATAGCGTTATTCCGACCTGAAAATGACAGAATATGAGTATTTTAGATTCATTTGTATTTATTTGTCAAACTGTCATAGAATGACATTTCCACTTTAGAAACATCAATTCTTGCATGTTTTTGAAGGACAGCATGGTTTATTTTGAATTCGTGTTGAGTTAGTGTGAAAAGTGCAGTATATGTTCATTTTGTGCTTTTCTCGCTCAAATAGCGTTATTTTGACTTGAAAATGACAGAATGTGATTGTTTTAGATTCATGTGTTTTTATGCATCAAACTGTCTGAGAATGACAATTCCACTGTAGAAACATGAAGTCTTGCATGTTTTTGAAGGACAGCATGGTTTGTTTTGAATTCGTGTTGAGTTAGTGTGAAAAGTGCAGTATATGTTCATTTTGTGCTTTTCTCGCTCAAATAGCGTTATTTTGACCTGAAAATGACAGAATATGAGTATTTTAGATTCATTTGTATTTATTTGTCAAACTGTCATAGAATGACATTTCCACTTTAGAAACATCAATTCTTGCATGTTTTTGAAGGACAGCATGGTTTATTTTGAATTCGTGTTGAGTTAGTGTGAAAAGTGCAGTATATGTTCATTTTGTGCTTTTCTCGCTCAAATAGCGTTATTTTGACTTGAAAATGACAGAATGTGATTGTTTTAGATTCATGTGTTTTTATGCATCAAACTGTCTGAGAATGACAATTCCACTGTAGAAACATGAAGTCTTGCATGTTTTTGAAGGACAGCATGGTTTGTTTTGAATTCGTGTTGAGTTAGTGTGAAAAGTGCAGTATATGTTCATTTTGTGCTTTTCTCGCTCAAATAGCGTTATTTTGACCTGAAAATGACAGAATATGAGTATTTTAGATTCATTTGTATTTATTTGTCAAACTGTCATAGAATGACATTTCCACTTTAGAAACATCAATTCTTGCATGTTTTTGAAGGACAGCATGGTTTATTTTGAATTCGTGTTGAGTTAGTGTGAAAAGTGCAGTATATGTTCATTTTGTGCTTTTCTCGCTCAAATAGCGTTATTTTGACTTGAAAATGACAGAATGTGATTGTTTTAGATTCATGTGTTTTTATGCATCAAACTGTCTGAGAATGACAATTCCACTGTAGAAACATGAAGTCTTGCATGTTTTTGAAGGACAGCATGGTTTGTTTTGAATTCGTGTTGAGTTAGTGTGAAAAGTGCAGTATATGTTCATTTTGTGCTTTTCTCGCTCAAATAGCGTTATTTTGACCTGAAAATGACAGAATATGAGTATTTTAGATTCATTTGTATTTATTTGTCAAACTGTCATAGAATGACATTTCCACTTTAGAAACATCAATTCTTGCATGTTTTTGAAGGACAGCATGGTTTATTTTGAATTCGTGTTGAGTTAGTGTGAAAAGTGCAGTATATGTTCATTTTGTGCTTTTCTCGCTCAAATAACGTTATTCCGACCTGAAAATGACAGAATATGAGTATTTTAGATTCATTTGTATTTATTTGTCAAACTGTCATAGAATGACATTTCCACTTTAGAAACATCAATTCTTGCATGTTTTTGAAGGACAGCATGGTTTATTTTGAATTCGTGTTGAGTTAGTGTGAAAAGTGCAGTATATGTTCATTTTGTGCTTTTCTCGCTCAAATAACGTTATTCCGACCTGAAAATGACAGAATATGAGTATTTTAGATTCATTTGTATTTATTTGTCAAACTGTCATAGAATGACATTTCCACTTTAGAAACATCAATTCTTGCATGTTTTTGAAGGACAGCATGGTTTATTTTGAATTCGTGTTGAGTTAGTGTGAAAAGTGCAGTATATGTTCATTTTGTGCTTTTCTCGCTCAAATAGCGTTATTCCGACCTGAAAATGACAGAATATGAGTATTTTAGATTCATTTGTATTTATTTGTCAAACTGTCATAGAATGACATTTCCACTTTAGAAACATCAATTCTTGCATGTTTTTGAAGGACAGCATGGTTTATTTTGAATTCGTGTTGAGTTAGTGTGAAAAGTGCAGTATATGTTCATTTTGTGCTTTTCTCGCTCAAATAGCGTTATTCCGACCTGAAAATGACAGAATATGAGTATTTTAGATTCATTTGTATTTATTTGTCAAACTGTCATAGAATGACATTTCCACTTTAGAAACATCAATTCTTGCATGTTTTTGAAGGACAGCATGGTTTATTTTGAATTCGTGTTGAGTTAGTGTGAAAAGTGCAGTATATGTTCATTTTGTGCTTTTCTCGCTCAAATAGCGTTATTCCGACCTGAAAATGACAGAATATGAGTATTTTAGATTCATTTGTATTTATTTGTCAAACTGTCATAGAATGACATTTCCACTTTAGAAACATCAATTCTTGCATGTTTTTGAAGGACAGCATGGTTTATTTTGAATTCGTGTTGAGTTAGTGTGAAAAGTGCAGTATATGTTCATTTTGTGCTTTTCTCGCTCAAATAGCGTTATTCCGACCTGAAAATGACAGAATATGAGTATTTTAGATTCATTTGTATTTATTTGTCAAACTGTCATAGAATGACATTTCCACTTTAGAAACATCAATTCTTGCATGTTTTTGAAGGACAGCATGGTTTATTTTGAATTCGTGTTGAGTTAGTGTGAAAAGTGCAGTATATGTTCATTTTGTGCTTTTCTCGCTCAAATAGCGTTATTCCGACCTGAAAATGACAGAATATGAGTATTTTAGATTCATTTGTATTTATTTGTCAAACTGTCATAGAATGACATTTCCACTTTAGAAACATCAATTCTTGCATGTTTTTGAAGGACAGCATGGTTTATTTTGAATTCGTGTGGAGTTAGTGTGAAAAGTGCAGTATATGTTCATTTTGTGCTTTTCTCGCTCAAATAGCGTTATTCCGACCTGAAAATGACAGAATATGAGTATTTTAGATTCATTTGTATTTATTTGTCAAACTGTCATAGAATGACATTTCCACTTTAGAAACATCAATTCTTGCATGTTTTTGAAGGACAGCATGGTTTATTTTGAATTCGTGTTGAGTTAGTGTGAAAAGTGCAGTATATGTTCATTTTGTGCTTTTCTCGCTCAAATAGCGTTATTCCGACCTGAAAATGACAGAATCTGAGTATTTTAGATTCATTTGTATTTATTTGTCAAACTGTCATAGAATGACATTTCCACTTTAGAAACATCAATTCTTGCATGTTTTTGAAGGACAGCATGGTTTATTTTGAATTCGTGTTGAGTTAGTGTGAAAAGTGCAGTATATGTTCATTTTGTGCTTTTCTCGCTCAAATAGCGTTATTCCGACCTGAAAATGACAGAATATGAGTATTTTAGATTCATTTGTATTTATTTGTCAAACTGTCATAGAATGACATTTCCACTTTAGAAACATCAATTCTTGCATGTTTTTGAAGGACAGCATGGTTTATTTTGAATTCGTGTTGAGTTAGTGTGAAAAGTGCAGTATATGTTCATTTTGTGCTTTTCTCGCTCAAATAGCGTTATTCCGACCTGAAAATGACAGAATATGAGTATTTTAGATTCATTTGTATTTATTTGTCAAACTGTCATAGAATGACATTTCCACTTTAGAAACATCAATTCTTGCATGTTTTTGAAGGACAGCATGGTTTATTTTGAATTCGTGTTGAGTTAGTGTGAAAAGTGCAGTATATGTTCATTTTGTGCTTTTCTCGCTCAAATAGCGTTATTCCGACCTGAAAATGACAGAATATGAGTATTTTAGATTCATTTGTATTTATTTGTCAAACTGTCATAGAATGACATTTCCACTTTAGAAACATCAATTCTTGCATGTTTTTGAAGGACAGCATGGTTTATTTTGAATTCGTGTTGAGTTAGTGTGAAAAGTGCAGTATATGTTCATTTTGTGCTTTTCTCGCTCAAATAGCGTTATTCCGACCTGAAAATGACAGAATATGAGTATTTTAGATTCATTTGTATTTATTTGTCAAACTGTCATAGAATGACATTTCCACTTTAGAAACATCAATTCTTGCATGTTTTTGAAGGACAGCATGGTTTATTTTGAATTCGTGTTGAGTTAGTGTGAAAAGTGCAGTATATGTTCATTTTGTGCTTTTCTCGCTCAAATAGCGTTATTCCGACCTGAAAATGACAGAATATGAGTATTTTAGATTCATTTGTATTTATTTGTCAAACTGTCATAGAATGACATTTCCACTTTAGAAACATCAATTCTTGCATGTTTTTGAAGGACAGCATGGTTTATTTTGAATTCGTGTTGAGTTAGTGTGAAAAGTGCAGTGTATGTTCATTTTGTGCTTTTCTCGCTCAAATAGCGTTATTCCGACCTGAAAATGACAGAATATGAGTATTTTAGATTCATTTGTATTTATTTGTCAAACTGTCATAGAATGACATTTCCACTTTAGAAACATCAATTCTTGCATGTTTTTGAAGGACAGCATGGTTTATTTTGAATTCGTGTTGAGTTAGTGTGAAAAGTGCAGTGTATGTTCATTTTGTGCTTTTCTCGCTCAAATAGCGTTATTCCGACTTGAAAATGACAGAATATGAGTATTTTAGATTCATTTGTATTTATTTGTCAAACTGTCATAGAATGACATTTCCACTTTAGAAACATCAATTCTTGCATGTTTTTGAAGGACAGCATGGTTTATTTTGAATTCGTGTTGAGTTAGTGTGAAAAGTGCAGTATATGTTCATTTTGTGCTTTTCTCGCTCAAATAGCGTTATTACGACCTGAAAATGAAAGAATATGAGTATTTTAGATTCATTTGTATTTATTTGTCAAACTGTCATAGAATGACATTTCCACTTTAGAAACATCAATTCTTGCATGTTTTTGAAGGACAGCATGGTTTATTTTGAATTCGTGTTGAGTTAGTGTGAAAAGTGCAGTATATGTTCATTTTGTGCTTTTCTCGCTCAAATAGCGTTATTCCGACCTGAAAATGACAGAATATGAGTATTTTAGATTCATTTGTATTTATTTGTCAAACTGTCATAGAATGACATTTCCACTTTAGAAACATCAATTCTTGCATGTTTTTGAAGGACAGCATGGTTTATTTTGAATTCGTGTTGAGTTAGTGTGAAAAGTGCAGTATATGTTCATTTTGTGCTTTTCTCGCTCAAATAGCGTTATTTTGACTTGAAAATGACAGAATGTGATTGTTTTAGATTCATGTGTTTTTATGCATCAAACTGTCTGAGAATGACAATTCCACTGTAGAAACATGAATTCTTGCATGTTTTTGAAGGACAGCATGGTTTGTTTTGAATTCGTGTTGAGTTAGTGTGAAAAGTGCAGTATATGTTCATTTTGTGCTTTTCTCGCTCAAATAGCGTTATTCCGACCTGAAAATGACAGAATATGAGTATTTTAGATTCATTTGTATTTATTTGTCAAACTGTCATAGAATGACATTTCCACTTTAGAAACATCAATTCTTGCATGTTTTTGAAGGACAGCATGGTTTATTTTGAATTCGTGTTGAGTTAGTGTGAAAAGTGCAGTATATGTTCATTTTGTGCTTTTCTCGCTCAAATAGCGTTATTCCGACCTGAAAATGACAGAATATGAGTATTTTAGATTCATTTGTATTTATTTGTCAAACTGTCATAGAATGACATTTCCACTTTAGAAACATCAATTCTTGCATGTTTTTGAAGGACAGCATGGTTTATTTTGAATTCGTGTTGAGTTAGTGTGAAAAGTGCAGTATATGTTCATTTTGTGCTTTTCTCGCTCAAATAGCGTTATTCCGACCTGAAAATGACAGAATATGAGTATTTTAGATTCATTTGTATTTATTTGTCAAACTGTCATAGAATGACATTTCCACTTTAGAAACATCAATTCTTGCATGTTTTTGAAGGACAGCATGGTTTATTTTGAATTCGTGTGGAGTTAGTGTGAAAAGTGCAGTATATGTTCATTTTGTGCTTTTCTCGCTCAAATAGCGTTATTCCGACCTGAAAATGACAGAATATGAGTATTTTAGATTCATTTGTATTTATTTGTCAAACTGTCATAGAATGACATTTCCACTTTAGAAACATCAATTCTTGCATGTTTTTGAAGGACAGCATGGTTTATTTTGAATTCGTGTTGAGTTAGTGTGAAAAGTGCAGTATATGTTCATTTTGTGCTTTTCTCGCTCAAATAGCGTTATTCCGACCTGAAAATGACAGAATATGAGTATTTTAGATTCATTTGTATTTATTTGTCAAACTGTCATAGAATGACATTTCCACTTTAGAAACATCAATTCTTGCATGTTTTTGAAGGACAGCATGGTTTATTTTGAATTCGTGTTGAGTTAGTGTGAAAAGTGCAGTATATGTTCATTTTGTGCTTTTCTCGCTCAAATAGCGTTATTCCGACCTGAAAATGACAGAATATGAGTATTTTAGATTCATTTGTATTTATTTGTCAAACTGTCATAGAATGACATTTCCACTTTAGAAACATCAATTCTTGCATGTTTTTGAAGGACAGCATGGTTTATTTTGAATTCGTGTTGAGTTAGTGTGAAAAGTGCAGTATATGTTCATTTTGTGCTTTTCTCGCTCAAATAGCGTTATTCCGACCTGAAAATGACAGAATATGAGTATTTTAGATTCATTTGTATTTATTTGTCAAACTGTCATAGAATGACATTTCCACTTTAGAAACATCAATTCTTGCATGTTTTTGAAGGACAGCATGGTTTATTTTGAATTCGTGTTGAGTTAGTGTGAAAAGTGCAGTATATGTTCATTTTGTGCTTTTCTCGCTCAAATAGCGTTATTCCGACCTGAAAATGACAGAATATGAGTATTTTAGATTCATTTGTATTTATTTGTCAAACTGTCATAGAATGACATTTCCACTTTAGAAACATCAATTCTTGCATGTTTTTGAAGGACAGCATGGTTTATTTTGAATTCGTGTTGAGTTAGTGTGAAAAGTGCAGTATATGTTCATTTTGTGCTTTTCTCGCTCAAATAGCGTTATTCCGACCTGAAAATGACAGAATATGAGTATTTTAGATTCATTTGTATTTATTTGTCAAACTGTCATAGAATGACATTTCCACTTTAGAAACATCAATTCTTGCATGTTTTTGAAGGACAGCATGGTTTATTTTGAATTCGTGTTGAGTTAGTGTGAAAAGTGCAGTATATGTTCATTTTGTGCTTTTCTCGCTCAAATAGCGTTATTCCGACCTGAAAATGACAGAATATGAGTATTTTAGATTCATTTGTATTTATTTGTCAAACTGTCATAGAATGACATTTCCACTTTAGAAACATCAATTCTTGCATGTTTTTGAAGGACAGCATGGTTTATTTTGAATTCGTGTTGAGTTAGTGTGAAAAGTGCAGTGTATGTTCATTTTGTGCTTTTCTCGCTCAAATAGCGTTATTCCGACCTGAAAATGACAGAATATGAGTATTTTAGATTCATTTGTATTTATTTGTCAAACTGTCATAGAATGACATTTCCACTTTAGAAACATCAATTCTTGCATGTTTTTGAAGGACAGCATGGTTTGTTTTGAATTCGTGTTGAGTTAGTGTGAAAAGTGCAGTGTATGTTCATTTTGTGCTTTTCTCGCTCAAATAGCGTTATTCCGACTTGAAAATGACAGAATATGAGTATTTTAGATTCATTTGTATTTATTTGTCAAACTGTCATAGAATGACATTTCCACTTTAGAAACATCAATTCTTGCATGTTTTTGAAGGACAGCATGGTTTATTTTGAATTCGTGTTGAGTTAGTGTGAAAAGTGCAGTATATGTTCATTTTGTGCTTTTCTCGCTCAAATAGCGTTATTCCGACCTGAAAATGACAGAATATGAGTATTTTAGATTCATTTGTATTTATTTGTCAAACTGTCATAGAATGACATTTCCACTTTAGAAACATCAATTCTTGCATGTTTTTGAAGGACAGCATGGTTTATTTTGAATTCGTGTTGAGTTAGTGTGAAAAGTGCAGTATATGTTCATTTTGTGCTTTTCTCGCTCAAATAGCGTTATTCCGACCTGAAAATGACAGAATATGAGTATTTTAGATTCATTTGTATTTATTTGTCAAACTGTCATAGAATGACATTTCCACTTTAGAAACATCAATTCTTGCATGTTTTTGAAGGACAGCATGGTTTATTTTGAATTCGTGTTGAGTTAGTGTGAAAAGTGCAGTATATGTTCATTTTGTGCTTTTCTCGCTCAAATAGCGTTATTCCGACCTGAAAATGACAGAATATGAGTATTTTAGATTCATTTGTATTTATTTGTCAAACTGTCATAGAATGACATTTCCACTTTAGAAACATCAATTCTTGCATGTTTTTGAAGGACAGCATGGTTTATTTTGAATTCGTGTTGAGTTAGTGTGAAAAGTGCAGTGTATGTTCATTTTGTGCTTTTCTCGCTCAAATAGCGTTATTCCGACCTGAAAATGACAGAATATGAGTATTTTAGATTCATTTGTATTTATTTGTCAAACTGTCATAGAATGACATTTCCACTTTAGAAACATCAATTCTTGCATGTTTTTGAAGGACAGCATGGTTTGTTTTGAATTCGTGTTGAGTTAGTGTGAAAAGTGCAGTGTATGTTCATTTTGTGCTTTTCTCGCTCAAATAGCGTTATTCCGACTTGAAAATGACAGAATATGAGTATTTTAGATTCATTTGTATTTATTTGTCAAACTGTCATAGAATGACATTTCCACTTTAGAAACATCAATTCTTGCATGTTTTTGAAGGACAGCATGGTTTATTTTGAATTCGTGTTGAGTTAGTGTGAAAAGTGCAGTATATGTTCATTTTGTGCTTTTCTCGCTCAAATAGCGTTATTACGACCTGAAAATGAAAGAATATGAGTATTTTAGATTCATTTGTATTTATTTGTCAAACTGTCATAGAATGACATTTCCACTTTAGAAACATCAATTCTTGCATGTTTTTGAAGGACAGCATGGTTTATTTTGAATTCGTGTTGAGTTAGTGTGAAAAGTGCAGTATATGTTCATTTTGTGCTTTTCTCGCTCAAATAGCGTTATTCCGACCTGAAAATGACAGAATATGAGTATTTTAGATTCATTTGTATTTATTTGTCAAACTGTCATAGAATGACATTTCCACTTTAGAAACATCAATTCTTGCATGTTTTTGAAGGACAGCATGGTTTATTTTGAATTCGTGTTGAGTTAGTGTGAAAAGTGCAGTATATGTTCATTTTGTGCTTTTCTCGCTCAAATAGCGTTATTTTGACTTGAAAATGACAGAATGTGATTGTTTTAGATTCATGTGTTTTTATGCATCAAACTGTCTGAGAATGACAATTCCACTGTAGAAACATGAATTCTTGCATGTTTTTGAAGGACAGCATGGTTTGTTTTGAATTCGTGTTGAGTTAGTGTGAAAAGTGCAGTATATGTTCATTTTGTGCTTTTCTCGCTCAAATAGCGTTATTCCGACCTGAAAATGACAGAATATGAGTATTTTAGATTCATTTGTATTTATTTGTCAAACTGTCATAGAATGACATTTCCACTTTAGAAACATCAATTCTTGCATGTTTTTGAAGGACAGCATGGTTTATTTTGAATTCGTGTTGAGTTAGTGTGAAAAGTGCAGTATATGTTCATTTTGTGCTTTTCTCGCTCAAATAGCGTTATTCCGACCTGAAAATGACAGAATATGAGTATTTTAGATTCATTTGTATTTATTTGTCAAACTGTCATAGAATGACATTTCCACTTTAGAAACATCAATTCTTGCATGTTTTTGAAGGACAGCATGGTTTATTTTGAATTCGTGTTGAGTTAGTGTGAAAAGTGCAGTATATGTTCATTTTGTGCTTTTCTCGCTCAAATAGCGTTATTCCGACCTGAAAATGACAGAATATGAGTATTTTAGATTCATTTGTATTTATTTGTCAAACTGTCATAGAATGACATTTCCACTTTAGAAACATCAATTCTTGCATGTTTTTGAAGGACAGCATGGTTTATTTTGAATTCGTGTGGAGTTAGTGTGAAAAGTGCAGTATATGTTCATTTTGTGCTTTTCTCGCTCAAATAGCGTTATTCCGACCTGAAAATGACAGAATATGAGTATTTTAGATTCATTTGTATTTATTTGTCAAACTGTCATAGAATGACATTTCCACTTTAGAAACATCAATTCTTGCATGTTTTTGAAGGACAGCATGGTTTATTTTGAATTCGTGTTGAGTTAGTGTGAAAAGTGCAGTATATGTTCATTTTGTGCTTTTCTCGCTCAAATAGCGTTATTCCGACCTGAAAATGACAGAATATGAGTATTTTAGATTCATTTGTATTTATTTGTCAAACTGTCATAGAATGACATTTCCACTTTAGAAACATCAATTCTTGCATGTTTTTGAAGGACAGCATGGTTTATTTTGAATTCGTGTTGAGTTAGTGTGAAAAGTGCAGTATATGTTCATTTTGTGCTTTTCTCGCTCAAATAGCGTTATTCCGACCTGAAAATGACAGAATATGAGTATTTTAGATTCATTTGTATTTATTTGTCAAACTGTCATAGAATGACATTTCCACTTTAGAAACATCAATTCTTGCATGTTTTTGAAGGACAGCATGGTTTATTTTGAATTCGTGTTGAGTTAGTGTGAAAAGTGCAGTATATGTTCATTTTGTGCTTTTCTCGCTCAAATAGCGTTATTCCGACCTGAAAATGACAGAATATGAGTATTTTAGATTCATTTGTATTTATTTGTCAAACTGTCATAGAATGACATTTCCACTTTAGAAACATCAATTCTTGCATGTTTTTGAAGGACAGCATGGTTTATTTTGAATTCGTGTTGAGTTAGTGTGAAAAGTGCAGTATATGTTCATTTTGTGCTTTTCTCGCTCAAATAGCGTTATTCCGACCTGAAAATGACAGAATATGAGTATTTTAGATTCATTTGTATTTATTTGTCAAACTGTCATAGAATGACATTTCCACTTTAGAAACATCAATTCTTGCATGTTTTTGAAGGACAGCATGGTTTATTTTGAATTCGTGTTGAGTTAGTGTGAAAAGTGCAGTATATGTTCATTTTGTGCTTTTCTCGCTCAAATAGCGTTATTCCGACCTGAAAATGACAGAATATGAGTATTTTAGATTCATTTGTATTTATTTGTCAAACTGTCATAGAATGACATTTCCACTTTAGAAACATCAATTCTTGCATGTTTTTGAAGGACAGCATGGTTTATTTTGAATTCGTGTTGAGTTAGTGTGAAAAGTGCAGTATATGTTCATTTTGTGCTTTTCTCGCTCAAATAGCGTTATTCCGACCTGAAAATGACAGAATATGAGTATTTTAGATTCATTTGTATTTATTTGTCAAACTGTCATAGAATGACATTTCCACTTTAGAAACATCAATTCTTGCATGTTTTTGAAGGACAGCATGGTTTATTTTGAATTCGTGTTGAGTTAGTGTGAAAAGTGCAGTGTATGTTCATTTTGTGCTTTTCTCGCTCAAATAGCGTTATTCCGACCTGAAAATGACAGAATATGAGTATTTTAGATTCATTTGTATTTATTTGTCAAACTGTCATAGAATGACATTTCCACTTTAGAAACATCAATTCTTGCATGTTTTTGAAGGACAGCATGGTTTGTTTTGAATTCGTGTTGAGTTAGTGTGAAAAGTGCAGTGTATGTTCATTTTGTGCTTTTCTCGCTCAAATAGCGTTATTCCGACTTGAAAATGACAGAATATGAGTATTTTAGATTCATTTGTATTTATTTGTCAAACTGTCATAGAATGACATTTCCACTTTAGAAACATCAATTCTTGCATGTTTTTGAAGGACAGCATGGTTTATTTTGAATTCGTGTTGAGTTAGTGTGAAAAGTGCAGTATATGTTCATTTTGTGCTTTTCTCGCTCAAATAGCGTTATTACGACCTGAAAATGAAAGAATATGAGTATTTTAGATTCATTTGTATTTATTTGTCAAACTGTCATAGAATGACATTTCCACTTTAGAAACATCAATTCTTGCATGTTTTTGAAGGACAGCATGGTTTATTTTGAATTCGTGTTGAGTTAGTGTGAAAAGTGCAGTATATGTTCATTTTGTGCTTTTCTCGCTCAAATAGCGTTATTCCGACCTGAAAATGACAGAATATGAGTATTTTAGATTCATTTGTATTTATTTGTCAAACTGTCATAGAATGACATTTCCACTTTAGAAACATCAATTCTTGCATGTTTTTGAAGGACAGCATGGTTTATTTTGAATTCGTGTTGAGTTAGTGTGAAAAGTGCAGTATATGTTCATTTTGTGCTTTTCTCGCTCAAATAGCGTTATTTTGACTTGAAAATGACAGAATGTGATTGTTTTAGATTCATGTGTTTTTATGCATCAAACTGTCTGAGAATGACAATTCCACTGTAGAAACATGAATTCTTGCATGTTTTTGAAGGACAGCATGGTTTGTTTTGAATTCGTGTTGAGTTAGTGTGAAAAGTGCAGTATATGTTCATTTTGTGCTTTTCTCGCTCAAATAGCGTTATTCCGACCTGAAAATGACAGAATATGAGTATTTTAGATTCATTTGTATTTATTTGTCAAACTGTCATAGAATGACATTTCCACTTTAGAAACATCAATTCTTGCATGTTTTTGAAGGACAGCATGGTTTATTTTGAATTCGTGTTGAGTTAGTGTGAAAAGTGCAGTATATGTTCATTTTGTGCTTTTCTCGCTCAAATAGCGTTATTCCGACCTGAAAATGACAGAATATGAGTATTTTAGATTCATTTGTATTTATTTGTCAAACTGTCATAGAATGACATTTCCACTTTAGAAACATCAATTCTTGCATGTTTTTGAAGGACAGCATGGTTTATTTTGAATTCGTGTTGAGTTAGTGTGAAAAGTGCAGTATATGTTCATTTTGTGCTTTTCTCGCTCAAATAGCGTTATTCCGACCTGAAAATGACAGAATATGAGTATTTTAGATTCATTTGTATTTATTTGTCAAACTGTCATAGAATGACATTTCCACTTTAGAAACATCAATTCTTGCATGTTTTTGAAGGACAGCATGGTTTATTTTGAATTCGTGTTGAGTTAGTGTGAAAAGTGCAGTATATGTTCATTTTGTGCTTTTCTCGCTCAAATAGCGTTATTCCGACCTGAAAATGACAGAATATGAGTATTTTAGATTCATTTGTATTTATTTGTCAAACTGTCATAGAATGACATTTCCACTTTAGAAACATCAATTCTTGCATGTTTTTGAAGGACAGCATGGTTTATTTTGAATTCGTGTTGAGTTAGTGTGAAAAGTTCAGTGTATGTTCATTTTGTGCTTTTCTCGCTCAAATAGCGTTATTCCGACCTGAAAATGACAGAATATGAGTATTTTAGATTCATTTGTATTTATTTGTCAAACTGTCATAGAATGACATTTCCACTTTAGAAACATCAATTCTTGCATGTTTTTGAAGGACAGCATGGTTTATTTTGAATTCGTGTTGAATTCGTGTGAAAAGTGCAGTATATGTTCATTTTGTGCTTTTCTCGCTCAAATAGCGTTATTTTGACTTGAAAATGACAGAATGTGATTGTTTTAGATTCATGTGTTTTTATGCATCAAACTGTCTGAGAATGACAATTCCACTGTAGAAACATCAATTCTTGCATGTTTTTGAAGGACAGCATGGTTTGTTTTGAATTCGTGTTGAGTTAGTGTGAAAAGTGCAGTATATGTTCATTTTGTGCTTTTCTCGCTCAAATAGCGTTATTCCGACCTGAAAATGACAGAATATGAGTATTTTAGATTCATTTGTATTTATTTGTCAAACTGTCATAGAATGACATTTCCACTTTAGAAACATCAATTCTTGCATGTTTTTGAAGGACAGCATGGTTTATTTTGAATTCGTGTTGAGTTAGTGTGAAAAGTGCAGTATATGTTCATTTTGTGCTTTTCTCGCTCAAATAGCGTTATTCCGACCTGAAAATGACAGAATGTGAGTATTTTAGATTCATTTGTATTTATTTGTCAAACTGTCATAGAATGACATTTCCACTTTAGAAACATCAATTCTTGTATGTTTTTGAAGGACAGCATGGTTTATTTTGAATTCGTGTTGAGTTAGTGTGAAAAGTGCAGTATATGTTCATTTTGTGCTTTTCTCGCTCAAATAGCGTTATTTTGACTTGAAAATGACAGAATGTGATTGTTTTAGATTCATGTGTTTTTATGCA
Source organism: Chaetodon auriga (assembly GCF_051107435.1). Classification (NCBI taxonomy): domain Eukaryota; kingdom Metazoa; phylum Chordata; class Actinopteri; order Chaetodontiformes; family Chaetodontidae; genus Chaetodon; species Chaetodon auriga. Next base: position 463,243 of record NW_027481975.1, read on the forward strand.
TCAAACTGTCTGAGAATGACAATTCCACTGTAGAAACATGAAGTCTTGCATGTTTTTGAAGGACAGCATGGTTTGTTTTGAATTCGTGTTGAGTTAGTGTGAAAAGTGCAGTATATGTTCATTTTGTGCTTTTCTCGCTCAAATAGCGTTATTCCGACTTGAAAATGACAGAATATGAGTATTTTAGATTCATTTGTATTTATTTGTCAAACTGTCATAGAATGACATTTCCACTTTAGAAACATCAATTCTTGCATGTTTTTGAAGGACAGCATGGTTTATTTTGAATTCGTGTTGAGTTAGTGTGAAAAGTGCAGTATATGTTCATTTTGTGCTTTTCTCGCTCAAATAGCGTTATTCCGACCTGAAAATGAAAGAATATGAGTATTTTAGATTCATTTGTATTTATTTGTCAAACTGTCATAGAATGACATTTCCACTTTAGAAACATCAATTCTTGCATGTTTTTGAAGGACAGCATGGTTTATTTTGAATTCGTGTTGAGTTAGTGTGAAAAGTGCAGTATATGTTCATTTTGTGCTTTTCTCGCTCAAATAGCGTTATTCCGACCTGAAAATGACAGAATATGAGTATTTTAGATTCATTTGTATTTATTTGTCAAACTGTCATAGAATGACATTTCCACTTTAGAAACATCAATTCTTGCATGTTTTTGAAGGACAGCATGGTTTATTTTGAATTCGTGTTGAGTTAGTGTGAAAAGTGCAGTATATGTTCATTTTGTGCTTTTCTCGCTCAAATAGCGTTATTTTGACTTGAAAATGACAGAATGTGATTGTTTTAGATTCATGTGTTTTTATGCATCAAACTGTCTGAGAATGACAATTCCACTGTAGAAACATGAATTCTTGCATGTTTTTGAAGGACAGCATGGTTTGTTTTGAATTCGTGTTGAGTTAGTGTGAAAAGTGCAGTATATGTTCATTTTGTGCTTTTCTCGCTCAAATAGCGTTATTCCGACCTGAAAATGACAGAATATGAGTATTTTAGATTCATTTGTATTTATTTGTCAAACTGTCATAGAATGACATTTCCACTTTAGAAACATCAATTCTTGCATGTTTTTGAAGGACAGCATGGTTTATTTTGAATTCGTGTTGAGTTAGTGTGAAAAGTGCAGTATATGTTCATTTTGTGCTTTTCTCGCTCAAATAGCGTTATTCCGACCTGAAAATGACAGAATATGAGTATTTTAGATTCATTTGTATTTATTTGTCAAACTGTCATAGAATGACATTTCCACTTTAGAAACATCAATTCTTGCATGTTTTTGAAGGACAGCATGGTTTATTTTGAATTCGTGTTGAGTTAGTGTGAAAAGTGCAGTATATGTTCATTTTGTGCTTTTCTCGCTCAAATAGCGTTATTCCGACCTGAAAATGACAGAATATGAGTATTTTAGATTCATTTGTATTTATTTGTCAAACTGTCATAGAATGACATTTCCACTTTAGAAACATCAATTCTTGCATGTTTTTGAAGGACAGCATGGTTTATTTTGAATTCGTGTTGAGTTAGTGTGAAAAGTGCAGTATATGTTCATTTTGTGCTTTTCTCGCTCAAATAGCGTTATTCCGACCTGAAAATGACAGAATATGAGTATTTTAGATTCATTTGTATTTATTTGTCAAACTGTCATAGAATGACATTTCCACTTTAGAAACATCAATTCTTGCATGTTTTTGAAGGACAGCATGGTTTATTTTGAATTCGTGTTGAGTTAGTGTGAAAAGTTCAGTGTATGTTCATTTTGTGCTTTTCTCGCTCAAATAGCGTTATTCCGACCTGAAAATGACAGAATATGAGTATTTTAGATTCATTTGTATTTATTTGTCAAACTGTCATAGAATGACATTTCCACTTTAGAAACATCAATTCTTGCATGTTTTTGAAGGACAGCATGGTTTATTTTGAATTCGTGTTGAATTCGTGTGAAAAGTGCAGTATATGTTCATTTTGTGCTTTTCTCGCTCAAATAGCGTTATTTTGACTTGAAAATGACAGAATGTGATTGTTTTAGATTCATGTGTTTTTATGCATCAAACTGTCTGAGAATGACAATTCCACTGTAGAAACATCAATTCTTGCATGTTTTTGAAGGACAGCATGGTTTGTTTTGAATTCGTGTTGAGTTAGTGTGAAAAGTGCAGTATATGTTCATTTTGTGCTTTTCTCGCTCAAATAGCGTTATTCCGACCTGAAAATGACAGAATATGAGTATTTTAGATTCATTTGTATTTATTTGTCAAACTGTCATAGAATGACATTTCCACTTTAGAAACATCAATTCTTGCATGTTTTTGAAGGACAGCATGGTTTATTTTGAATTCGTGTTGAGTTAGTGTGAAAAGTGCAGTATATGTTCATTTTGTGCTTTTCTCGCTCAAATAGCGTTATTCCGACCTGAAAATGACAGAATGTGAGTATTTTAGATTCATTTGTATTTATTTGTCAAACTGTCATAGAATGACATTTCCACTTTAGAAACATCAATTCTTGTATGTTTTTGAAGGACAGCATGGTTTATTTTGAATTCGTGTTGAGTTAGTGTGAAAAGTGCAGTATATGTTCATTTTGTGCTTTTCTCGCTCAAATAGCGTTATTTTGACTTGAAAATGACAGAATGTGATTGTTTTAGATTCATGTGTTTTTATGCATCAAACTGTCTGAGAATGACAATTCCACTGTAGAAACATGAAGTCTTGCATGTTTTTGAAGGACAGCATAGTTTGTTTTGAATTCGTGTTGAGTTAGTGTGAAAAGTGCAGTATATGTTCATTTTGTGCTTTTCTCGCTCAAATAGCGTTATTCCGACCTGAAAATGACAGAATATGAGTATTTTAGATTCATTTGTATTTATTTGTCAAACTGTCATAGAATGACATTTCCACTTTAGAAACATCAATTCTTGCATGTTTTTGAAGGACAGCATGGTTTATTTTGAATTCGTGTTGAGTTAGTGTGAAAAGTGCAGTATATGTTCATTTTGTGCTTTTCTCGCTCAAATAGCGTTATTTTGACTTGAAAATGACAGAATGTGATTGTTTTAGATTCATGTGTTTTTATGCATCAAACTGTCTGAGAATGACAATTCCACTGTAGAAACATGAATTCTTGCATGTTTTTGAAGGACAGCATGGTTTGTTTTGAATTCGTGTTGAGTTAGTGTGAAAAGTGCAGTATATGTTCATTTTGTGCTTTTCTCGCTCAAATAGCGTTATTCCGACCTGAAAATGACAGAATATGAGTATTTTAGATTCATTTGTATTTATTTGTCAAACTGTCATAGAATGACATTTCCACTTTAGAAACATCAATTCTTGCATGTTTTTGAAGGACAGCATGGTTTATTTTGAATTCGTGTTGAGTTAGTGTGAAAAGTGCAGTATATGTTCATTTTGTGCTTTTCTCGCTCAAATAGCGTTATTCCGACCTGAAAATGACAGAATGTGAGTATTTTAGATTCATTTGTATTTATTTGTCAAACTGTCATAGAATGACATTTCCACTTTAGAAACATCAATTCTTGTATGTTTTTGAAGGACAGCATGGTTTATTTTGAATTCGTGTTGAGTTAGTGTGAAAAGTGCAGTATATGTTCATTTTGTGCTTTTCTCGCTCAAATAGCGTTATTTTGACTTGAAAATGACAGAATGTGATTGTTTTAGATTCATGTGTTTTTATGCATCAAACTGTCTGAGAATGACAATTCCACTGTAGAAACATGAAGTCTTGCATGTTTTTGAAGGACAGCATGGTTTGTTTTGAATTCGTGTTGAGTTAGTGTGAAAAGTGCAGTATATGTTCATTTTGTGCTTTTCTCGCTCAAATAGCGTTATTCCGACCTGAAAATGACAGAATATGAGTATTTTAGATTCATTTGTATTTATTTGTCAAACTGTCATAGAATGACATTTCCACTTTAGAAACATCAATTCTTGCATGTTTTTGAAGGACAGCATGGTTTATTTTGAATTCGTGTTGAGTTAGTGTGAAAAGTGCAGTATATGTTCATTTTGTGCTTTTCTCGCTCAAATAGCGTTATTCCGACCTGAAAATGACAGAATATGAGTATTTTAGATTCATTTGTATTTATTTGTCAAACTGTCATAGAATGACATTTCCACTTTAGAAACATCAATTCTTGCATGTTTTTGAAGGACAGCATGGTTTATTTTGAATTCGTGTTGAGTTAGTGTGAAAAGTGCAGTATATGTTCATTTTGTGCTTTTCTCGCTCAAATAGCGTTATTCCGACCTGAAAATGACAGAATATGAGTATTTTAGATTCATTTGTATTTATTTGTCAAACTGTCATAGAATGACATTTCCACTTTAGAAACATCAATTCTTGCATGTTTTTGAAGGACAGCATGGTTTATTTTGAATTCGTGTTGAGTTAGTGTGAAAAGTGCAGTATATGTTCATTTTGTGCTTTTCTCGCTCAAATAGCGTTATTCCGACCTGAAAATGACAGAATATGAGTATTTTAGATTCATTTGTATTTATTTGTCAAACTGTCATAGAATGACATTTCCACTTTAGAAACATCAATTCTTGCATGTTTTTGAAGGACAGCATGGTTTATTTTGAATTCGTGTTGAGTTAGTGTGAAAAGTGCAGTATATGTTCATTTTGTGCTTTTCTCGCTCAAATAGCGTTATTTTGACCTGAAAATGACAGAATATGAGTATTTTAGATTCATTTGTATTTATTTGTCAAACTGTCATAGAATGACATTTCCACTTTAGAAACATCAATTCTTGCATGTTTTTGAAGGACAGCATGGTTTATTTTGAATTCGTGTTGAGTTAGTGTGAAAAGTGCAGTATATGTTCATTTTGTGCTTTTCTCGCTCAAATAGCGTTATTCCGACCTGAAAATGACAGAATATGAGTATTTTAGATTCATTTGTATTTATTTGTCAAACTGTCATAGAATGACATTTCCACTTTAGAAACATCAATTCTTGCATGTTTTTGAAGGACAGCATAGTTTATTTTGAATTCGTGTTGAGTTAGTGTGAAAAGTGCAGTATATGTTCATTTTGTGCTTTTCTCGCTCAAATAGCGTTATTCCGACCTGAAAATGACAGACTATGAGTATTTTAGATTCATTTGTATTTATTTGTCAAACTGTCATAGAATGACATTTCCACTTTAGAAACATCAATTCTTGCATGTTTTTGAAGGACAGCATGGTTTGTTTTGAATTCGTGTTGAGTTAGTGTGAAAAGTGCAGTATATGTTCATTTTGTGCTTTTCTCGCTCAAATAGCGTTATTCCGACCTGAAAATGACAGAATATGAGTATTTTAGATTCATTTGTATTTATTTGTCAAACTGTCATAGAATGACATTTCCACTTTAGAAACATCAATTCTTGCATGTTTTTGAAGGACAGCATGGTTTATTTTGAATTCGTGTTGAGTTAGTGTGAAAAGTGCAGTATATGTTCATTTTGTGCTTTTCTCGCTCAAATAGCGTTATTCCGACCTGAAAATGACAGAATATGAGTATTTTAGATTCATTTGTATTTATTTGTCAAACTGTCATAGAATGACATTTCCACTTTAGAAACATCAATTCTTGCATGTTTTTGAAGGACAGCATGGTTTATTTTGAATTCGTGTTGAGTTAGTGTGAAAAGTGCAGTATATGTTCATTTTGTGCTTTTCTCGCTCAAATAGCGTTATTCCGACCTGAAAATGACAGAATATGAGTATTTTAGATTCATTTGTATTTATTTGTCAAACTGTCATAGAATGACATTTCCACTTTAGAAACATCAATTCTTGCATGTTTTTGAAGGACAGCATGGTTTATTTTGAATTCGTGTTGAGTTAGTGTGAAAAGTGCAGTATATGTTCATTTTGTGCTTTTCTCGCTCAAATAGCGTTATTTTGACTTGAAAATGACAGAATGTGATTGTTTTAGATTCATGTGTTTTTATGCATCAAACTGTCTGAGAATGACAATTCCACTGTAGAAACATGAATTCTTGCATGTTTTTGAAGGACAGCATGGTTTGTTTTGAATTCGTGTTGAGTTAGTGTGAAAAGTGCAGTATATGTTCATTTTGTGCTTTTCTCGCTCAAATAGCGTTATTCCGACCTGAAAATGACAGAATATGAGTATTTTAGATTCATTTGTATTTATTTGTCAAACTGTCATAGAATGACATTTCCACTTTAGAAACATCAATTCTTGCATGTTTTTGAAGGACAGCATGGTTTATTTTGAATTCGTGTTGAGTTAGTGTGAAAAGTGCAGTATATGTTCATTTTGTGCTTTTCTCGCTCAAATAGCGTTATTCCGACCTGAAAATGACAGAATGTGAGTATTTTAGATTCATTTGTATTTATTTGTCAAACTGTCATAGAATGACATTTCCACTTTAGAAACATCAATTCTTGTATGTTTTTGAAGGACAGCATGGTTTATTTTGAATTCGTGTTGAGTTAGTGTGAAAAGTGCAGTATATGTTCATTTTGTGCTTTTCTCGCTCAAATAGCGTTATTTTGACTTGAAAATGACAGAATGTGATTGTTTTAGATTCATGTGTTTTTATGCATCAAACTGTCTGAGAATGACAATTCCACTGTAGAAACATGAAGTCTTGCATGTTTTTGAAGGACAGCATGGTTTGTTTTGAATTCGTGTTGAGTTAGTGTGAAAAGTGCAGTATATGTTCATTTTGTGCTTTTCTCGCTCAAATAGCGTTATTCCGACCTGAAAATGACAGAATATGAGTATTTTAGATTCATTTGTATTTATTTGTCAAACTGTCATAGAATGACATTTCCACTTTAGAAACATCAATTCTTGCATGTTTTTGAAGGACAGCATGGTTTATTTTGAATTCGTGTTGAGTTAGTGTGAAAAGTGCAGTATATGTTCATTTTGTGCTTTTCTCGCTCAAATAGCGTTATTCCGACCTGAAAATGACAGAATATGAGTATTTTAGATTCATTTGTATTTATTTGTCAAACTGTCATAGAATGACATTTCCACTTTAGAAACATCAATTCTTGCATGTTTTTGAAGGACAGCATGGTTTATTTTGAATTCGTGTTGAGTTAGTGTGAAAAGTGCAGTATATGTTCATTTTGTGCTTTTCTCGCTCAAATAGCGTTATTCCGACCTGAAAATGACAGAATATGAGTATTTTAGATTCATTTGTATTTATTTGTCAAACTGTCATAGAATGACATTTCCACTTTAGAAACATCAATTCTTGCATGTTTTTGAAGGACAGCATGGTTTATTTTGAATTCGTGTTGAGTTAGTGTGAAAAGTGCAGTATATGTTCATTTTGTGCTTTTCTCGCTCAAATAGCGTTATTCCGACCTGAAAATGACAGAATATGAGTATTTTAGATTCATTTGTATTTATTTGTCAAACTGTCATAGAATGACATTTCCACTTTAGAAACATCAATTCTTGCATGTTTTTGAAGGACAGCATGGTTTATTTTGAATTCGTGTTGAGTTAGTGTGAAAAGTGCAGTATATGTTCATTTTGTGCTTTTCTCGCTCAAATAGCGTTATTTTGACCTGAAAATGACAGAATATGAGTATTTTAGATTCATTTGTATTTATTTGTCAAACTGTCATAGAATGACATTTCCACTTTAGAAACATCAATTCTTGCATGTTTTTGAAGGACAGCATGGTTTATTTTGAATTCGTGTTGAGTTAGTGTGAAAAGTGCAGTATATGTTCATTTTGTGCTTTTCTCGCTCAAATAGCGTTATTCCGACCTGAAAATGACAGAATATGAGTATTTTAGATTCATTTGTATTTATTTGTCAAACTGTCATAGAATGACATTTCCACTTTAGAAACATCAATTCTTGCATGTTTTTGAAGGACAGCATAGTTTATTTTGAATTCGTGTTGAGTTAGTGTGAAAAGTGCAGTATATGTTCATTTTGTGCTTTTCTCGCTCAAATAGCGTTATTCCGACCTGAAAATGACAGACTATGAGTATTTTAGATTCATTTGTATTTATTTGTCAAACTGTCATAGAATGACATTTCCACTTTAGAAACATCAATTCTTGCATGTTTTTGAAGGACAGCATGGTTTGTTTTGAATTCGTGTTGAGTTAGTGTGAAAAGTGCAGTATATGTTCATTTTGTGCTTTTCTCGCTCAAATAGCGTTATTCCGACCTGAAAATGACAGAATATGAGTATTTTAGATTCATTTGTATTTATTTGTCAAACTGTCATAGAATGACATTTCCACTTTAGAAACATCAATTCTTGCATGTTTTTGAAGGACAGCATGGTTTATTTTGAATTCGTGTTGAGTTAGTGTGAAAAGTGCAGTATATGTTCATTTTGTGCTTTTCTCGCTCAAATAGCGTTATTCCGACCTGAAAATGACAGAATATGAGTATTTTAGATTCATTTGTATTTATTTGTCAAACTGTCATAGAATGACATTTCCACTTTAGAAACATCAATTCTTGCATGTTTTTGAAGGACAGCATGGTTTATTTTGAATTCGTGTTGAGTTAGTGTGAAAAGTGCAGTATATGTTCATTTTGTGCTTTTCTCGCTCAAATAGCGTTATTCCGACCTGAAAATGACAGAATATGAGTATTTTAGATTCATTTGTATTTATTTGTCAAACTGTCATAGAATGACATTTCCACTTTAGAAACATCAATTCTTGCATGTTTTTGAAGGACAGCATGGTTTATTTTGAATTCGTGTTGAGTTAGTGTGAAAAGTGCAGTATATGTTCATTTTGTGCTTTTCTCGCTCAAATAGCGTTATTCCGACCTGAAAATGACAGAATATGAGTATTTTAGATTCATTTGTATTTATTTGTCAAACTGTCATAGAATGACATTTCCACTTTAGAAACATCAATTCTTGCATGTTTTTGAAGGACAGCATAGTTTATTTTGAATTCGTGTTGAGTTAGTGTGAAAAGTGCAGTATATGTTCATTTTGTGCTTTTCTCGCTCAAATAGCGTTATTCCGACCTGAAAATGACAGACTATGAGTATTTTAGATTCATTTGTATTTATTTGTCAAACTGTCATAGAATGACATTTCCACTTTAGAAACATCAATTCTTGCATGTTTTTGAAGGACAGCATGGTTTGTTTTGAATTCGTGTTGAGTTAGTGTGAAAAGTGCAGTATATGTTCATTTTGTGCTTTTCTCGCTCAAATAGCGTTATTCCGACTTGAAAATGACAGAATATGAGTATTTTAGATTCATTTGTATTTATTTGTCAAACTGTCATAGAATGACATTTCCACTTTAGAAACATCAATTCTTGCATGTTTTTGAAGGACAGCATGGTTTATTTTGAATTCGTGTTGAGTTAGTGTGAAAAGTGCAGTATATGTTCATTTTGTGCTTTTCTCGCTCAAATAGCGTTATTCCGACCTGAAAATGACAGAATGTGAGTATTTTAGATTCATTTGTATTTATTTGTCAAACTGTCATAGAATGACATTTCCACTTTAGAAACATCAATTCTTGCATGTTTTTGAAGGACAGCATGGTTTATTTTGAATTCGTGTTGAGTTAGTGTGAAAAGTGCAGTATATGTTCATTTTGTGCTTTTCTCGCTCAAATAGCGTTATTTTGACTTGAAAATGACAGAATGTGATTGTTTTAGATTCATGTGTTTTTATGCATCAAACTGTCTGAGAATGACATTTCCACTTTAGAAACATCAATTCTTGCATGTTTTTGAAGGACAGCATGGTTTATTTTGAATTCGTGTTGAGTTAGTGTGAAAAGTGCAGTATATGTTCATTTTGTGCTTTTCTCGCTCAAATAGCGTTATTTTGACCTGAAAATGACAGAATATGAGTATTTTAGATTCATTTGTATTTATTTGTCAAACTGTCATAGAATGACATTTCCACTTTAGAAACATCAATTCTTGCATGTTTTTGAAGGACAGCATGGTTTATTTTGAATTCGTGTTGAGTTAGTGTGAAAAGTGCAGTATATGTTCATTTTGTGCTTTTCTCGCTCAAATAGCGTTATTCCGACCTGAAAATGACAGAATGTGAGTATTTTAGATTCATTTGTATTTATTTGTCAAACTGTCATAGAATGACATTTCCACTTTAGAAACATCAATTCTTGCATGTTTTTGAAGGACAGCATGGTTTATTTTGAATTCGTGTTGAGTTAGTGTGAAAAGTGCAGTATATGTTCATTTTGTGCTTTTCTCGCTCAAATAGCGTTATTTTGACTTGAAAATGACAGAATGTGATTGTTTTAGATTCATGTGTTTTTATGCATCAAACTGTCTGAGAATGACAATTCCACTGTAGAAACATGAAGTCTTGCATGTTTTTGAAGGACAGCATGGTTTGTTTTGAATTCGTGTTGAGTTAGTGTGAAAAGTGCAGTATATGTTCATTTTGTGCTTTTCTCGCTCAAATAGCGTTATTCCGACCTGAAAATGACAGAATATGAGTATTTTAGATTCATTTGTATTTATTTGTCAAACTGTCATAGAATGACATTTCCACTTTAGAAACATCAATTCTTGCATGTTTTTGAAGGACAGCATGGTTTATTTTGAATTCGTGTTGAGTTAGTGTGAAAAGTGCAGTATATGTTCATTTTGTGCTTTTCTCGCTCAAATAGCGTTATTCCGACCTGAAAATGACAGAATATGAGTATTTTAGATTCATTTGTATTTATTTGTCAAACTGTCATAGAATGACATTTCCACTTTAGAAACATCAATTCTTGCATGTTTTTGAAGGACAGCATGGTTTATTTTGAATTCGTGTTGAGTTAGTGTGAAAAGTGCAGTATATGTTCATTTTGTGCTTTTCTCGCTCAAATAGCGTTATTCCGACCTGAAAATGACAGAATATGAGTATTTTAGATTCATTTGTATTTATTTGTCAAACTGTCATAGAATGACATTTCCACTTTAGAAACATCAATTCTTGCATGTTTTTGAAGGACAGCATGGTTTATTTTGAATTCGTGTTGAGTTAGTGTGAAAAGTGCAGTATATGTTCATTTTGTGCTTTTCTCGCTCAAATAGCGTTATTTTGACCTGAAAATGACAGAATATGAGTATTTTAGATTCATTTGTATTTATTTGTCAAACTGTCATAGAATGACATTTCCACTTTAGAAACATCAATTCTTGCATGTTTTTGAAGGACAGCATGGTTTATTTTGAATTCGTGTTGAGTTAGTGTGAAAAGTGCAGTATATGTTCATTTTGTGCTTTTCTCGCTCAAATAGCGTTATTCCGACCTGAAAATGACAGAATATGAGTATTTTAGATTCATTTGTATTTATTTGTCAAACTGTCATAGAATGACATTTCCACTTTAGAAACATCAATTCTTGCATGTTTTTGAAGGACAGCATAGTTTATTTTGAATTCGTGTTGAGTTAGTGTGAAAAGTGCAGTATATGTTCATTTTGTGCTTTTCTCGCTCAAATAGCGTTATTCCGACCTGAAAATGACAGACTATGAGTATTTTAGATTCATTTGTATTTATTTGTCAAACTGTCATAGAATGACATTTCCACTTTAGAAACATCAATTCTTGCATGTTTTTGAAGGACAGCATGGTTTGTTTTGAATTCGTGTTGAGTTAGTGTGAAAAGTGCAGTATATGTTCATTTTGTGCTTTTCTCGCTCAAATAGCGTTATTCCGACCTGAAAATGACAGAATATGAGTATTTTAGATTCATTTGTATTTATTTGTCAAACTGTCATAGAATGACATTTCCACTTTAGAAACATCAATTCTTGCATGTTTTTGAAGGACAGCATGGTTTATTTTGAATTCGTGTTGAGTTAGTGTGAAAAGTGCAGTATATGTTCATTTTGTGCTTTTCTCGCTCAAATAGCGTTATTCCGACCTGAAAATGACAGAATATGAGTATTTTAGATTCATTTGTATTTATTTGTCAAACTGTCATAGAATGACATTTCCACTTTAGAAACATCAATTCTTGCATGTTTTTGAAGGACAGCATGGTTTATTTTGAATTCGTGTTGAGTTAGTGTGAAAAGTGCAGTATATGTTCATTTTGTGCTTTTCTCGCTCAAATAGCGTTATTCCGACCTGAAAATGACAGAATATGAGTATTTTAGATTCATTTGTATTTATTTGTCAAACTGTCATAGAATGACATTTCCACTTTAGAAACATCAATTCTTGCATGTTTTTGAAGGACAGCATGGTTTATTTTGAATTCGTGTTGAGTTAGTGTGAAAAGTGCAGTATATGTTCATTTTGTGCTTTTCTCGCTCAAATAGCGTTATTTTGACTTGAAAATGACAGAATGTGATTGTTTTAGATTCATGTGTTTTTATGCATCAAACTGTCTGAGAATGACATTTCCACTTTAGAAACATCAATTCTTGCATGTTTTTGAAGGACAGCATGGTTTATTTTGAATTCGTGTTGAGTTAGTGTGAAAAGTGCAGTATATGTTCATTTTGTGCTTTTCTCGCTCAAATAGCGTTATTTTGACCTGAAAATGACAGAATATGAGTATTTTAGATTCATTTGTATTTATTTGTCAAACTGTCATAGAATGACATTTCCACTTTAGAAACATCAATTCTTGCATGTT